>NC_085005.1:10495836-10515836 GCF_963854185.1 Sardina pilchardus | reverse complement strand
AATAAATATGCCAGTGACACGACACTAGTGTCAAATAGCTCGTTTTGCTCAAGGTATAAGACTATGATTGGCAGTTGTGGTGATTTTTTGTGAGGGGTGCACTCACTCAAGTAGCTGCTGCATACTCATCATTTAGTGCTGCGTCAAGAGAACAGACAAGGCAACTTAAGACTTTCACAGAATAAAATTGGCTCTGGGTGGTTTTCTCTTTCACGTTTAAAGAGATTTTCAATTAACTTTATAATGCATTTAAATCAGATCATAATAACCACACACTCAACTAGCAACAAAACCTTACTAAATATATCGTATGGGCATTTTATGTCCTTGAATCTCGACTTGAGCATGATGTCACTTCCCCTATTAAAGACCCTGCTCAAAAACAGTGACTGAATTAATAGAGTTTCGTGGAAAAAAATGTGTGAGGAAAATATGTGTAACCTGAGACTAGCAGCATTCTTATGTATATGAGTGTTCTCATTCTGTTCCGATTGGTGCTAAAGACATCATTTATGGTAATTAACACAATTGTTACCACTGCATGCAAAAAACCACAAACCCCTTTGCCTTGAAATCCACAAGAGAAAAACACAAGAGAAGCAACTTGTGCCCATATAAACACACAGAGACACACAGACAGACAGACACACACGCACACACGCACGCACACACACACACACACACACACACACACACACACACACACACACACACACACACACACACACACACACACACACACACACACACACACACAGAAACACACACACACTCTCTCTCACACACACACACACACACACACACACACAGAGAGACACACACACAAAGTCTTGAATATAGACAGATACGCACACACATATGCTCGTGTGCACACACACACTAGAACACACACACACACACACACACACACACACACAAGAACACACACAGAGGTCTTAGCCCTGAGTGAATTAGTAGACTAAACACCCTTTGCTTTCCCTCTTTGTGGTTGCCATAGGTTGCTTGACCTTTTGGCAGCGATGCCCTGCACTGGCCTGCCGTCGAGGCCGCCTGGGGATGCTCAGCTTTTGCAGAAACACATCTGTCGTTCCCAAACAACATGCCCCGCTTTCAGCACAGCGCCTGGTGCGCAGAGTCCGCCGGCCAAGGCAGTGCATTTCGGCTAAACATTCCTCCACCACAATTTAGCCAAGGAATCCCAACCTGTTTAATGCTAGAACAAAGCAGAACACGGACAGATTCCAAAGGAACTCTGCGTTGTATGTGACATCAAACAACAACAACTCATTCCAATGGGAATGGCTCGCACTCCGCTCTTTAGCCCGTCGGCGATCACGGAACAGGACCACAGAATCAGCAACAGGTCGGACTCCTGGGCCGCCTCGGATGTCTGAACCCAGAGAAGAACCGGAGCACACAAATACGTTTTTTCAAACTTTAGCGGAGCAAGTGATTATCGTTTTGACACACACAGCGTCTTCCTCAGAGTCGAAACAACAACTTAGGAGAATGCTTTATATAGATACTTAAAGCGCTTTACAATGAAGGGGGAAACATCACGTCAACCACCACCATGGTTTCTTGATGTTGCCGGTTATAGCCTTCCAAATCAATCCTGGACTGAATTCAATTATTGAGGCCCTAGTAAAAAGTTTCTCTTTAAGCAGATAACGAACTCACAAACACATGTTTGAGCCCACAACTTTGTTAATCACACAACTTCGCTCCACTGCTTTTGTATCTGTACAGAGAGTGCTACAATGGGTGCTATATTAAAAGTTGGTGCTGCTTTTGCAAGCAATTTTGTTGCTATGTTGTTCAGTATAGATGCAAGCTCAGTCTCAGTATTTTTTCTAAATCCTACAGCCTTGGCTGCTAGCACGGTTATACCGTGGGCCCTTGGTTTATTTGTAAAGCATCGGGGTGTGGTTTCCAGGACTGAACAAACTTTATCCATTCTCAGCACTGTGTCTGCTATTGATTTCACCATTCTGTCATCAGGTAGAGGGGAAATAGGTTATGGCTAATTTATCACGGCATAATATTACGCATCGTAATTTCAACGACCCATGTACTAAATATCTGTAAAAGGTAGCGAAGGGGTTCGAGCGAGACGTAGATGTCATTCTTTATAGACAAACGTATTCAGCTGCCTTGCTACATTAATTACCGTTAAAGCATGAGTCAATCAATAAAATGAGTTTGAGAGCTCTCCTGCTCTTAAGCAAGTCATAATTACACCAAATGGAGTCCATAAGAGTCCTCCAGGCACACAGCGAAAAAGCATTATCTCCATCCTCCATCACTCTTGTGCTACCATCACTTCCTCTTGCCTGGGCCATTTATTTCACTTCAGAGTTCAGACCTGAGTCTGACTAAATCTCCTGCCTAGCTCCTAATTAGAACCAGTAGAATCATAGGAGTGCTTTATGATTCCGCTGGGTGAGCAGACTTTCAAGTACCTGGAAGCGCACTGGGTTAATCGAGGCAGCTTTGAAATGGGATCTATGTGGAGATTGCTCCATGCACTTTTATAGTCTCTGATGCCCCAGTTTCATTTTACGACCCTGGACTGAGAAGGTGGAGAGGAATTTGATGTCATCTTTGAATGGCTCACGTTATTGTGCAGACAACACACATTCCTTCTCACCAAAAATACCAAAATGACTCAGTCATGTCAAGTCATTTTCATATTTCCGTACTTTGATATGTTGTCAAACATAATTTTAGGCATTTTAGTAACACAACTGGATTGCTTGGTTGAACAGTTGGTCAACTGTGTGCATATCTTGTACACACTGTAGGCCTGCAAATGGGAAATGATGCTGTATCAGAGTTATGAAACATAAACATTTCCAAACCTCTTCAATAATTTATGTTGCAGATGCAGTTTCATGAGTTTTGGAGCATGCATCTTATATTCACTTTCAGGCTCTCACACTCACACAGAAAACAATGACCTTGCCCTGAAGAAGTCTGTGACTTAAAAACGTAAAAACTTTTCCTATCATTACACAAATGTTCCAAATGTCCCCTTATTTCGCTGAAGTGAAGCACATTTGTGAGCTTACTCCAATTAGAAATGTTCCACCGAACTGTCCCCCTCCACCCAAATGTCATAAACCCATTTCAGGCCATGTAACGAGGGATCTATCCTCCATCTCTAAAACACCTTACATAAGGGCCAGATAACTACACTTGGCTCTGGCCTGCTTCATAAAACCGTTCATTTTAACATCAGACAGATGCAAAGCCCTCTCAAATAAAACAAACAGAAGAAAAAGAGTGTTAACACAATCACTATCAATTTGACAGAAAGCTGCTTTCTCCCAGAGCTTTCAGAGAGTTTGTCCAGATTCACGCTCCTGAAAAGCAAAGCACAGTGCTACTTCACCTGTGTATTC
The DNA here is from genome assembly GCF_963854185.1 of Sardina pilchardus. Lineage (NCBI taxonomy): Eukaryota > Metazoa > Chordata > Actinopteri > Clupeiformes > Clupeidae > Sardina > Sardina pilchardus. The sequence continues at coordinate 10,512,432 of NC_085005.1, read as the reverse complement.
TGAAGGCGCCTGTGCTGGTATGGAATTTGGCTCGCTCAAACACTCCATCCGAGCCGGGCCTCATTACATTTCATACACGGGCCATTTGACTCCATATACGATACAGATATTTAAAATAGGTGCTGATTGAAGACTCTTAAACGCACATTAGTCCTCTCAACATGCAACTTCTCACTTTTGTTTGCACTGACAGCTTGGATGGATGTTGTGGGGCGGGCGGGGGGGTGGCAGTGAAAAGCATTTATGTTCCAGTTAGGACTGCATGCATGGACGTCATACAATACACACGCATAGCTTCAGATGCGTTTTGGTGTAATCGTAGATAATGAAGTGTGCTGCGCGGGTTAGCGTAATTTGCTACAGGCCGAGATCTGCCAACATCTTGAGTCTCCTCACGCGGTGTTGTTTACTCAGCGCAACGGGGACGTGTGCTCCGCGGCCGACACCTGGCCCGGCTGGGGGAACTCCAGCACATTTCTCCCTTATGCCATTACTTAGAATAACACCTCATCGTGCACCTGGACCGCACAAGAGTCAGTTGTGTGTGTGTGTGGTTCGAGGGGAGATCCTGTGCAGGAGTATAGTTTGTGTTGCTGAGTCTTTTTTAATCGCTTCACAGACAACAACTTGAGCCCACGTGTGCACACATTTGTTTTGATGTTGCTGGTTCTGCGTGTGCCTTGTTGGAGCCGTTCCACCACGGCGATGGAAAAATAGTCCCTCTGAAGCGGGTGGCAGGTGTTCAGGTGTTTTTGTGGCAATAGACAGCCTACCAACAGATCCTGTCAAAATGTCATCACCCTTCCAGACATGGTAAGAGGCAACAGTTGAGATGTTCTCTGCACTATGTTCTGATACAATCCAAATAGACACCTTAGGTCATGCTTCCGTCATCAAAACGTTATAAAACCCTCAGCTGTCTTGACTGCTACTTTGTGATTTATTCACACATGTGATTATCTGATTCTTTTTATTCCCTCTCTTCTTTATCCCATAAATCACAAACAACCCTCTAATCCATTTTATAATGGACATACACACACACACACACGCAAATTACGCCTATGGGCCAGACTCAAATACTTCAGTGTTCTCTGATTCGCCAATATTTGTTTTAGCTTTCAATAGCCAAGTAGCATGTAATTTCCTTAATAGGTTCACATCACTGATTTCTCAATTCAAACATAATAAGAGTTATTTTTTAAGAACGTTTCCAATTACTATTCAATTAGGTGATTGTTTATGTATCAGTCAACCATATAAAACTCTTTTAAAAAGTAAAGCAATGACTTTAATCTCTGACAAGGGCATCAGTTATCATTACAGTCCCAACAAAAACACAAAGCTGGTCAGGACGACTTCCTTACAGGGTAATCTGAGTCACAATAGTCTTTAAATGAGAGGAAATATTGTTTTTAGGTAGCCAATTGCAACTATGTGTCCTTGAAGATTCATTATTTTGAAAGCCAATACTGAAGGTTCCATTTTTTATCCTTCAGAGGGGGAAAAGAAAATCACAAGTCAGCCAAGTCTGCTTTTCACAGATTCTGTGTTAGCATGAAGTCATATAAACATCCACATCTAAGTGCTTCAGTGAATCTGTGGCTAGTGTGTCTGTCTCTTTCTCTCTGTCTCTGTCTCTCTCTCTCTCTCTCTCTCTCTCTGTGTGTGTGTGTGTGTGTGTGTGTATGTGTGTGTGTGTCTAAGTGTGTGTGTGAGTGTGTGTGTGTGTGTGTGTGTGTGTGTGTGTGTGTGTGTGTGTGTGTATGCGTGCATGTGTGTGTGTGTGTGTGTGTGTGTGTGTGTGTGTGTGTGTGTGTGTGTGTGTTTGTCTCTCTGACTGGTTTCAGTGTCCATTACCGGTCCTTTTTATCATTCAGTAGGATGTGTTGCTGGGCTCCATGCAAACACACAGGGGCTACCAATGACTCACTGACCAAATATGCACCATAAGATGGCAGTTGAAAGTGTGGAAACCTTAAAGCCAGTGCTCTGTACCATGACGCCAGTCGTCATTACCACACACATCCACACACACACACACACACACACACACACACACACACACACAGACACAGACAGACAGACAGACACTCACACACACACACACACACACACACACACACACACACACACACACACACACACAGTCACACACACACACACACACAGTCTCCTGCTTTTGTAAGGCTGACGTGTGACACAGCACACGGTGTCTGACTCGCTTGAGGAACCAAATCTGCCCAAAGTCGCCCAGCGCTCCCCCAGCTAGTGTGTTTTGGTACAACGTTGCCATCTGCTCCCATTAGCTGCTAATGGCTTCTCTCCTTCAGGCCACTAGGGGAGAATGCGGAGACTGGTTGGAGGGAAGTGTTTTTTTAAGTGAACAGTGAGGTCATGCGATATGAAACAGGAGCATGCTGGCATTGCCACATTACATGTCTCTTTCATGTGAAATTCAACGAGAAGTCTAGCCGGGCAGCTGATGAACAACGACAGCCAATTGTGCGCCAATCGACTATTGTTTATTGCGGTGAGGCTGGCAGCGATATACGGAGTATGATGTCAATGTTTTGTGAGGTAAGGTCCTCACAGTGAGGGGCCGACCAATTACCTCTCTCACAGACGGGGCCCTATCAGCCGAGACAAGGGGAGGGCCAATGTATCATCACTCAGAGGGATCTGACAACAACCATTGAGTGTGAAATATGTGAGGAGATGAGAAGATGGAAAAGTGTGTGTGTGTGTGTGTGTGTGGGGGGGGGGGGACGAGAAAATACTCTGGGCTCAGACAAGAAAAGCATCCTCCAAAAATGTAGGTTATACATACAATCTGTGTCTGTCTCCCAATGATAAAAGGCAGACCTGAGACTCTGCCTGTTTGTGTCAGAAGAATTTGATAAGGAGAGAACTTAAATCAAAACAAAGTAACACAAGAGAAGATGGAAAACAGATTTTTTGTTGCACGGATTTTCCTGGTTAGATCATAGTATCAAAACGCGAAACAGAGGGGTACTGTAGCATGCATTTCTGGACCTATTGATAATAGTCCGGGGTCAGTTTCTCACAACTGGTAACATTTACCACAACATGATGCTGTCTGTGCAACAGAACACTCTAATCAGGAACATGCTTGTGCATTTGTGTGATTACCTGCAAGGCCTGAAAATACTTTTGAAGAGGGCACGCACAATCCAGATACGCCAACACATCCTATGTCTTGAAACATCACTGACAATGTAAGTAGTTTTCCTTTTGAAGTACTCCTGCACAACAATGGTTTTCCTTTCAACAGTGTGCGCTGTGCACCATCAATTATTTCTCCCTTTTTTTAATATTGTTCTAATTTGCGCAAACAGTGATTGGAAGCAAGTGTCCTCTGCGTAGTGAGCAAAGTATTTCCATGTTGGTTTTTGTTTGAGTTGTGCGAGGCACATTCAGTTTAGCCCCAAGACAATACTGAGTATCGCTCTGATGAGGGAACTCAGATTCAACACCAAAGAAGCCTAGTCTGTTACCCAAGCCAGTTAGTGTCATTGTTCGCTTGTCAGATCCATCAAAATGCTTTGCATGTGTCGTTAGAACTGCTTTCATATTGTGATAGTTAGCAATAACTTAAGGAAGGAGTTCATGTGGCTTTGCGGTTGTTTCAGAGAGGAATTCCTTTAAGGCTACTTCTGTCAAGAGGAACAGAGTTGGATTTACCAGTGCATTCCCCAACAGTGTCTGTACACTGACTAAATCAGAGACATTTGTGTGTGTGTGTGTGTGTGTGTGTGTGTGTGTGTGTGTGTGTGTGTGTGTGTGTGTGTGTGTGTGTGTGTCTGTCTGTCTGTCTGTCTGTCTGTCTGTCTGTCTCTCTCTGTGTGTGTGTGTGTGTGTGTGTGTGTGTGTGTGCATCACAATGGACTGGTCAGTCAAATGTCATTCGAGTTGACAAACATCCCACAAGACGCCCATGAAACAAGAAATGTGACAGGCCATCCAAGATTAGCCACCTGATAGGACACCAGAGAAACAGAAGGAGGGATGTTGACAGCACAGTGACATCTCAATCTCCCTATTGGGGTTTGCAATCTGTCTAGTCACAACACAAGCTTTTTGGTATGTCTGCCTACTGACTAATGGGCTAAATGACTTAGCTTTATGTAATATGACTGTGAGCTCCGACCTTGTCTGCCCTCTGAATAGCCAGCTGAGAAGAAGCAGACGAGCTGTCAGTCAAGCACTTAACTTAGAATGATGACCTTTTGAGATGTAGACAGAGACCTTTGTGCCATTGCAACATGGAAAAGGAAAAAAATATTTCAAAACATACCAGCTTGTGTTTGTTAAACATACAAACCAGACCACCTCCTATTATAGAAAAAGGCACTCTCCAATGCCCTTAAAAAGTGTTGATGCTGTTTGTTTCCCACACTGTGTGCATAATTGGAGATAAACATTTCAGCACTGCAGTCTGTGGTGATAAAGTTGGACAGCTTACTAAGACAACAGACACACCAGACACCAACTCGTCCCTTTAGAATTTAGCTGTTGTATTCTTATTCTGTGACAACGTCATAAGGTGAGGTGAGGTGTTTCTTGACGTTTTATGCATTGGACATGAACTCTAAAGAGGCTTATTTCACTGAATGCAGATACAAGGGGACAAGTCTAAACTTTTCAATTTTGTGTGAACACAGGCTTAATTACATTGAAATAGGCAATCATTTTGGGTGGTGAGCAAATAGTGTCAAAGTCAGAAGACATAGTCACAAAGTCACATTTAGAACCCGATGTTGTCCACGAAAATGGTCACATTTTGTTTCCTTTGACTGTTAAGAGAGTTGTTTGCAAGGTGTGGAAAAAATGTCTCCATCCAAAAACAATCTTCTCCTAAGACTACCATGATTGTATTAATCAGCTTTTATAGCTATGCTTTTTACAAGCACAGACATAATACATTGAGGGCTCATTGCTAATGAACTATGCTAATGGGATGGCTATATCCATCACAACCCACTGATTTCCCATATGTACATATTAAAAAGGTCGGGTGTAAAGCAGCCTTATTACCTACCAGCAGGCCAGATAAATAGACATGGAGATTTGGTCGGTCATTTCCGCATTTAACATTTAATTTAACAAAATGGACCGTGTGTCAGAGCTTCTTGAAAGAAACCATTGTAGGCTACCATTAAGCATTTAGCATTTAGGCTATATTTCCTGAATATCTTGTTAGGGTAGAATTCAGAAATAATAATAATAATGTTCTAATGTTAGTAATGTGGGATGTTCATCACTGTGATATGTATATCACGTGAATAAGAAAATGAGGAAGTGGCGGTCTGACTGGAAAAAGACGTGGTGGTGCTTGAAGCTTGATTAAAATGGAACGGTTCTTAAGTACATTCATCTCCTATTCTTCTGTCTTTATAAAATGAAGAATCTACCTGTAAACAAACCCAGGAAATAGTTTCACCATTGTACTATCACAGTCTATTGTGCTGCTATCACAGTTCATCTTCTTGGCAAAAGGACGCTATAGCCGCAACATAGGGAGGATCAGTTTCATTTCATTTGAAGAAATATATAAATAAACCCTTCAACCCTTCAGTAATCAATACCAACACAATCCATTCCACATTTGTAACCTCTCTTCTGCGCCCCTTTTTTGAGCTTTCCCACAGCAACTGCACAGCCCACTTTGGCCTAAATCAATTAGCCGCCTCGTCTAATTTGAAAGCGAAGACTCTTTAGTTGTTTTGTTCCAAGAATCTCAGAATAGCTGTGTGAACAATTACTAACACAAAGGAACAGATAATACAATGAAGGAGTTTATTTCTGCTGGAATCGTTGGTTTCAATTCTGTCCACTGCTTATTCCTTTACGTCACTTGCACGGCCTCTGAAACATTGATGCTACCAAGAAACACAAATATGACTGGTCTCTACCAAGTCTGATGAAGCTCTGGTCAATATCACAATCATGAATGAACTTTTCCCAGCTTTATTTCTAAATGGGACACCATGTGCCCAGCTATACAAAAAGTATGAGAATTCATAAATCATCATACTGAGAATCAAATGTCAGAACTCAGAACTCTTTCATGTAGCCTACACTAACAAACTCGGTCTCAAACGAAAGACTTTTCCAAGAATTATAGACGCATAATTACCTAAAAGTGATTTTTCAAAATAAAGGAAAACAATTCTATCGCAAGATGTTTGCCTTTCCTACGGCAACACGTGGCGTTTTCTTGGCCACCATAAGGGTGAAAGCTCGGGATTGGTGTGGTGTTGCCTAAAAAAGGAGGCTACACCAGGCATGTACTACAGCTGAAGTGTGACGGTGGTGTTGCATCTGCTGCAACAATTAGCTTCCACTATGATCAATGGAACTGGTTACACCAGATGTTGGAGCAGTGCGTACGTTCGAGGAAAAAATAGACCTAACTATTTTTATGTGATGTGACTGGAATGCTTCAATTACTGTACGAGTCAAGTGAGCTCCAGTGAATGCTCAGCGTATGGTAAGTGCAACTTTTGGCCACTTTTTAGCTTTTGATACCTAGATAGCTACATTGCTAAACTAGCATGACTTCCTACAGGTGTGCATCACACCAACTAGGCTATGACAAATCAGTGTGCTCTTGAAGTCATTCCTTTTTCTAAAGTAATCACCGCAGACAAACTAGAGAGCCTTTTACCTAACTTGAAAAAAATTGAACTGGAATAAAAAATGAGATGTAATAACCCACCTCTAGCAATACAGAACATCAAATTAACCTCAGCAAAAATAGTGTCATAATTTGGGTAATTTTGTTCATCACTCATATTCATATCATTATTTGTCCATATGATTACAAAAAAATGTTTGGTGAAAACAATAAAACCCAATAGCCAGTCCAAAGTGTTATTTTAGCTGGGTTTCAATCCATGATACAGTCTCTTGGGCCTAATCCCCTAATTAAGTCATTTTTATGTCAGCATTGATGTACAAGAGTGAGTGTGAGTATAGCACTAACATTGCAAGACCTTGAAGGATGTCCATTTTGCTCTCTGATTATTCTACCAAGAGATTGTAATATTATTATTTGGCAATGGGCTAGCCCATCGTTTTATTGCCGAGTTCAAACTGCAACCATCTGGAGAAATTTTGAAAAGGTTACTTTTTTGATTCCCAGCGTTGAGTGCAAAGCTGGGACGGTACTACATGAGAAAAGTTTGAGGGGAAAAGGTTTATGGCGAAACATCTTCACGGAACTTAGTGATGATTGGTTCCCTTTCCACTGCATTCATGACCATTTTATTGCATTCTTTTGCGTGACAGTTTGTTGCCAGCAACAACATAAAACTCCCATGGATTCCTGTAAGCCCCTACCTCAGAAGTGGGAAGCAGCAATGACCCTGAACAAATGATGGGGAGTTGCATAGTACACACGCTAGTCTACAATGTCGCTCCTCCATCAGTACCATATGGGAAATATTAGCCACTTTGTCTTTCATCCATAACAATTCAGACCTTGTTAATGGCAAAGCCTGACTGAAAGACAATGCCGATGTTCTTCTTGTTTGTCTATTAATTGCTCATAATTTTTTCCTTTTTGGAAGGTTACTTGATTAATTGCATATTTCTGATCTTTTTATACACTCAAATGGCAGTGTCTATTGTGCAGTAACAATAACTGACCTTATGATCAAGGGATTGCAGGCTTCAAACACAACACATACTATATAGAAACACTTATTTCTTTAAATGATTCTACCTTATGTATTTTATGTTGTCTTTTTTTATTTTTATTTTTTACTTTTTAAACTATTCTTTGACTGTTGTCCTTCTATGCTTTTTTGCTATTACTGTTTGCTTTTGTTTATGTAAAGCACATTGAATGACCTCTGTGTCTGAAATGCACAGTATTCGCATACAGTATAGACTGGATTCATAACACATGAGAAGCATGGTGGGCTATTCATTTGCATTGTGCCTGTATCCAAACACCTTCTGCTAGGGTTTCTCTCAGGATGTATGGCTTTCTCTGGACCAATGGGAGATAGGAATGAAAACAGAGCTGTAGACTTGGAATGTCAACTTTGGGTTCTGAATTTACTTCCAGAAGAGTTACGTACTCTAACTGGGATATGAAAGACAGACAAATGCTACATGCTATAACTTTGTATAGCATTGGTGGAGAGAGGATTCTTTTTGATCAACATCCTGGCATATTCTCACTATCCTATTTCCTTCTCTTTGTGGTATTCAGACTGTAGTCTGATGCCAAAACTCACCAATGAACAAGAAAACATTAAGGGATGTGTTGTATCTAGCATGTATCAGAAAAGTAATCCAGCCGTATCATGTTCACATCAGTATGAAATGTTGGACTCCTACTGGTTTCCACTGGCACATACATGTTTATTTAATACATGATGTGACAGTTTGTGTCGATAGCCTTTGATTGTTAAGGTCTGTCATTGTGATAGACCAATGATTTCATAGGTCACTTAGCACGTCACAACATTCCAGCCAATTGTTTTTTTTTTTTTCTTTTTCAGCCAAGTAATGTTTAAATATTATAATATACAAAGACTACTTTTTGACTTTTTGACAGGTTGCATTGGTAGGAATAGGAATAGGAATATCTCTACCCTGCTTTGAAATGCAATGGAAATTTAATTTCCATTTTTATAAACACTTTTATATCCATACAATTACACTTCACTTCACTTTTATGCCTTCATAAATGGATGTGAAGGTGGCCTAAAAACTAAACAGACACCCCCAGCTACTGGTGATAAAAATAGTCTTGACTTCAGACAGATGAGTAAGCTGCGCCACATACCTTTAGGCTTTTAATGTGATTTCCATTTGTTCTCCAGTCCTAAGAGGAAAATGTGAACGGCTGGCAGAAGTCAAAGGCTAATTATCATAAAAGTCTGCCATACGTATGAGTCACAATCCAAGGACTTGTCAGGGCTATCTATCTGGCCTGCCGCAGGTATAGAGTGCAATGAACTCTTGGAAAGCCTCAGCGAGGATGAGTCAGTCCTGCTGATAATCGTTAGGAGTTCCCCCCCCCCAGAGAAGTCCTGACATGCCACACTGTTCAGTCCACGGGGGTTTGGTGTAACCATCAAAACAGTCTAGACCGGCCTTATTGATGGGACAGCACACTGTGGGTTGTTTGTTTTGAGATACTTCTTTCAACTCTCTAAAACAAACAGCAAACTACACACACACACACACACACACACACACACAGGTTTCAGCCACCCCGGTGGAAGCTACCAAACAAATACAGCAAGCCTTTAATTGAATCCATCTTGCTTCGGCTTTGTTTTTAGAAAGCACACCAAAGCACACATCTACACAAAGGACTTTGGCTCATCGGCGAGGTCCAGACCGTTGGAGGTTTAGGTGAGGGAGCGTACAGTAAGTCATGGAGGGCTTGGTCTGCAGCTGGAGTATGCCCGGAGGACCTAGCGTCAGCGCGGCACTAGCCATTGAGTGTGTAATAGCAACATTAGGCCCTCATCTGTCAGTGCTTATCACTAACCCCCTCCCCTACACACACACACACACACACACACACACACACACATACACATACACACACCTAAAACGTGTGGAGAGTGTGCCCGTGTGACGTTTTTCACACTGCGTGCCTCAATGATGCTTATTCACGTTTGCTTTGCCTTCCCTCCTGCCTTTCATCTGGCCGCAGATGTGGAGAGGGAAGGAAGGAGGGGGGTGGGGGGGGCAGGTTCACCCCGGGTAAGCAGATCCAGGCAGTTCAGGCGATGATGCAGGCCAAACGAGGAGGGTTGGTGGAGAGAGGTTGGGTTGAAGGGCCAACCTTTTTTTTTTTGCGTTGAAACGAGCACCCGAGGACCTTTCGCGATTGTTGAACTTGTTCACACGGCGTGTTGAAAGTCGCAATGGTCCATCTCATTGCGAAGGCTCTGGTGCGTCGTGTGCTAAGGATGTGTGGGAGACCGGGGGCCTGTAAAGCGGCCAACACAGCGTTTTTATTTAGTAGGGCAGGGAAAGCCCAGTGGGGATCACACTTAGCCGTGGCCTTTAGCTTTGCATTTATGTCAGGCATAGTTTCCGAGTGATGATTAGGTCTCTTTATTTCACTCTTTATGTCTCTCGCCCTGTTTTCAGTAAATGGAGAAAACCATGGAGACGGTGCATTATCATAACATAAGGCCAGTGGAATGTATAGCTTTAATGTATAGCTTTTCGTGCTCATGAATATACAACTGTGATATGTTCCATTAACATACAAGAAGCATAGGGTTATAGTAAAGACCATGGGTCTCTGACGGACAAATAATTTATGTTACATGTACTCTGTGCGTTTAATGCTCTCTGGAAAATGATTGCTTGGTTCACCAAGCATTGAGACCGACCCGTTTAAAGTGAAGATTTATTCAAAGGGGGTCCAGCAGAGAAAAGAGGATTGACTGGACCGCAATGTGTTGCGTCACAGCAGGGATTTTTGTGAGACAGACAGGGAAGCCGAGAGGGTTGCTGTTGCCAGAGAGGGGCCTGACTGTGGAAAGTTCAACACGGCCCTTAATTAGAGCGTACCTTTGGTGTCCTTCATCTGGAGGGGGCCCAAAAACAACGGCGGCGGCGACGACTGACCTTGCTCGCCAGTTCGCTCGCTCGCTCGCAACGGGCGCAGTGACTGCTGTGCCGCTGCTTGCTCAGGCTCAAATAAGAGAGGGGGCGGTGGGAGACGGATTGCTGTGTGTCCGTGTTAAAAGCGCAGCTTTTGAGTAAATATGTGTCAACATTCATGTTTCAAACGGAAAAGGAACGCTCGTTTGTTTGAAGAATGAGTCAGAGGCCGACCGCTGTGTGTGTGTGGGGGGGGGGGGGGGGGGGGAGTGCCGGTAAAAAGGCATGGTCTCTCACAGAGTCCTGTGAACCCGTTTCAAAGGAGCACTTTTCCATCACACTTTGCATGTGTTTCAACACGATTGTCTGGGTTGGGATTCACAATAGCAGACTGACTCATGGGATGGACTCATGAGCCTTTTCAGCACTTGAAGCCTCCTGTCTGTCAGCTATGGGTGAGGCAAAGCAAGCAGTCGCGCAAGCACCTCACAAAGTCTAGCGCATGCAAATGTGAAGACCAAAGAGCGTAAATCAAACGTTTAAACGGGTGATGAGGGCGTATACGCTCTACCATTATTTGTTATGCTAGCATTGCCACAGCAATCTGTCTCTCGTCAAGACCTCAGGAGGCCCTCTTTTGCATCTCTGGAGGTGTGAAAAGACTCTTCCTCCGGCTTGTTATCTGGCTGCCACTCTATCTGCGCTCAGCTCCCGGGCCAATTGGGGTTGTGAAGAATGTAATGGAAACAGAGGTAATGTCAGTGGGTATGACCCAAGCCCGTGGGCCCACTGAGCCAATGAGCAAACTCAGCCAAGACACAAAAAAAAACAAAAACAAAACAAGGACAGAGCCATGAGGGAACCATTAAAACCGTTTTATGTGTTTGTTTATGTAATTTTGAGAAGGGAACAAACAAAAAGAATGTGAGGCACGCACTAATGCTATCCCCACGCTTGTTAAACACAGATAGTTTCAGTTGTTTTACAGGTAAAAGCCTGTCAGGCTGCCGCGCTCCGGGCCACAATCCGATGACAGTTTTATCTGCATTTGCAACGATGATGTAATCCATGAGGGGTGGCCATGAACCCCAACGATCCAGCCACAAGGTTTTGGGGCACGTTCAAGCCGTTACTCAGTGTATTAACCAGCTGAGATGCACAGTGACCAGCCATTGGTTCCAGATATTTAGCGCTCAGTGGTTTAAGGACCTGTGTAAAAACCTCTGGAACGGTTCCTTTCCAAGAAAGCTGCAAGGAAGTCAAGAGATTTTAAGGCTTGCTGTCATAGCCACAAGTCTTGGCCATTCATTTTATTTCATTTCTATTTATTTATTTATTTGTTGGTGATCCGTGTCGTAAAATAAAATGCACCACATAATGACTTTCCTGTGGATATCAGATGGACTAAGTGATTGAGACATGATACGTCAGATCATACGTCACCACCTCAGCTTGTCAAGTCAAATATGTAGTGCATGCACTGCTTTGGTGTGTAATGCAATTCAGATTTGCAAGTGAAAAATATCAAGATTTGTTCAAGTTGAATTGAAGTATTTTTTTTCTCTCCATTTTATCGATACAAATCAAAGTGTGAATAAGCACTATGGTCATTCCAATAGTGTTTACTAATGGCAAGTGATTAATGAACCATGGTAGATGTTTCATTGAGGTCATCAGTATTTCCCAGCATTAATTCTTCATTCTTCCAGCAAGCAGTCTGGTGGTGTTTCCTCAACATTCTCCACCGCAATACAATTCCTCAAAGCAATAAGGCATGGCCAAGCCTGTCTGCGGATAGAAAATTTCAACATGGCGCAGTCGGAGTGGTGTCTGAAAAATACATTTTTGAATTGGTAGTGATGATTGGCCAAACTCCAGTTTCCTTTCAGTATGTTTTATTTTCTGCTCAGTATTTTCCAACAGACCCTGTGAACTGTAATATATCAGCCACTGGCATAATCAAAGATACATTTAGTCACTGCTTTCTCCTGTTTAATTTGTGGAAGATCACATTAATCTTTGACATTTGGGAGAGCACCTTAAGCATATTTTAATATGTTGAATGAAAGGAACACACTGTATATCTAAAAGGTTTGACTGAAATTAAAGTTGAGATTTATAGAATGTTGATAAGGATGATTTTTTTGAACCGCAATATTATCCAGCTGTTCCTTGTTTACGACAACAGAGCACAGCTTTAACTTGGCAAATCACTAACAACTTTAACACTTCCCCTTAACAGATTTCCTTTTGCAACAGCTAATAAACCTGACCTTTCTTTCTTTAAATGCCAAGAGTCAAATTCAGAACATATTACACAAATAGTTCCAGGTCATTTTTTTAAAACAATTAGTCTGTTTGTGTCTTTATTTGTTTATTTGCTACCTTATTTAAGCTGATTGAATCATTCTTCTCCGTAACCCACCTGTAGACCAAACGCACTGAGCACACACTGATGAGGGCTGGGCGCATTGCTTAATTGCATCACCACACGGTATACGCTGTCTCAGCGCGCAGGAACATTGTAACCATTCAGATCATTCTAATCAGCAGCTCGTTTTCTCTCCGCACCATGATGCAATGGCCAATAAAATCTCAGAGGACATTGTGGTTGCTTAGCTGTTCCAAAAGCATGCTCTCTTCCCTAACAAACTGATATCTACGTATATACTGACCAATTATTCGTACTGTTGAGTTTCTGCCTTTAAAGGGGTTGTTGCATATTGATAGCTGTATTGTGGGCGGTGGTGGTGAAGCAGTAGCGTACTGATTAAGGAGCATATTGATAGCTGTAATGTGGGCGGTGGTGGTGAAGCAGTAGCGTACTGATTAAGGAGCATATTGACAGCTGTAATGTGGGCGTGGTGGTGAAGCAGTAGCGTACTGATTAAGGAGCATATTGACAGCTGTAATGTGGGCGTGGTGGTGAAGCAGTAGCGTACTGATTAAGGAGCTGGGCTGTTGCATATTGATAGCTGTATTGTGGGCGGTGGTGGTGAAGCAGTAGCGTACTGATTAAGGAGCTGGCCTGACATGCAGCAGCCAGAAAGCGTTGTGGGTTTGATTCCCAGCTGCCATTCTTGTGCCCTTGAGCAAGACATTTCACCCTGTGTTGCTCCGGGCAGACTGGCCCTTACAATAATTGATATTAAGTCGCTTTGGATAAAAGTGTCAGTGTTTGGGTAAGGATAACTGTATTTAGGATAATAAACTCATCATAGCTATGGAATCCTCATTGGAAAACGATCATAATGTGTTATCATCGTTATAGCACCCTCAGCCGTATCTGATGAGTCATAATGGCCTTACCACCTGTTTCTGCAGACTCAGCCTGCTGAGGCTGCACAGAAATCATCCATCATAGCTGTCACTATGTAACGTGAATCCATATCATGTACTTCAGCGTACTGTTACAGAAAAAAAACATATTTTTGTTTGACGACAGAATTTATCATCAACGTAAGGAAAACCAAGCAAGGGATATTATACTGTACTGTACAAGCAGTACCCAAATGAACACTGTACAAGTACTGTAGTAGAGCTAGTGAAACATCCTCTGCTATGGATGCAGGGTTCTTTTTCCATGGTGAGGGAACATTATTCAACCTTTTCATTCAAAATAAAAGCCATGATGGATGGAGCAAAGTGGCAACCAAAGTAACCCATTTGTCGTAGAGCTGCCATTTAGTTTCCCTTCAAACAACATGGCAGCAGTGGTTTTCTTTTGTTTTATGTCTTCTTTTTTTGACAATTTTTTTTTCAACCATTCCATTCAAAATCAGAGCCATGATGAATGAAGCAGCGAGGCAGCCAAAGTAGCTCCATTTGTACTCCGTTTATTGAGAGCTCCTGTAATTTCATTTCCCTTTAAACATCATGGCATCAGTGTTTTCTGGCAATAGGTGCCATTAGAAGAAAGCGGCTGGAAAGTTCTCTGTATTTATTCAAACTCTTTAACATGATCACGACTTGATTAAGGTTGGCCTCGGCATATAAATTGGTTTTTAATTGAGAGGAAATCGTTTGTGCCTCTGATTTGTGCTTTTCATGCGTAGCTCTGAAAGGGGACGTTGTGTGCTGTGAGAATTGTTTATTGGCCGAAAATCTTGAAGCTGTCTTTGCCATAATGCAATGTATAACCCCAGTGCAAAGGCAGATGAACCAAAAAAAAAAGATATCTGCCAAAAGAATGATTCATTTGATTTGAACTCACCGAAAACCTTAAAAGAGACATTGAAGTTATTGAACCTGATAAGCTTTGGATGCACATCAACCCCATTCAATGAGATCCCAAAATACATGCCAGTGACCTGGTGGTGATATGTGCAATAGCCCAGAGAAAGACATCTACTTCTGACATCTCTTAACAGCCAAAACACCCCTAAAATCACCAAGGTTGTATACTGACTGCTGGCAAAGGTTTGTTTAATAAAGATATATTGAATCATGTCAGTGAATCTTGAAGCTTGAAACTCTTGGCTCCGTCTGAACTGTAACTTGAGGTTTCCTTCATAACCACTCAAAACAAGTGGAACATATTGATTACCCTGTCAGAGATCAGAGAGATTATTTCATCTTCTTTGTTATTTTGATGAAAGTGAGGTCGTTTAAAAGAGGAAATTAAAGCTCTCTCTCTGGTTCAAAATGAATGAAAAACTATCATATCTGGGCTTTGTCTTTCTCTCTTGTCTGATCTTTCTTTTAAGCATTTAGCTTGAACAGCCGCTAGGGACATTTTTTTCCCCCTATGAATCCAGCTTTTCTCCCTACAGAAACTCTGGTCCGTTTTCATTGCATTGCTTTACATTTATCTGTGACTTGGCTTCACAGTCGTTTAGCTGTACGGCAGGGATTTTTGCGCATCTAAAACGTTTCTTTCAAAGTGCTGGCCCCTAGGCCGGCTCTTGGCCTTTCATAAAGGCTTACATTCATTCGCTTCTCAACCGAAACAAAACTCATCCAGTACTGTTGCCATAGCAATGGTCATTAGTTGTCAGGAGCCTGGCCACTGTACACAGATGCTTGCCCAGCCCTGTCATCCCCTTGGCGGACGCGTCCCAAGCCACCCTCCCCCTGGCTCCAGAGGTGCACGTCCACTCTCATTACCCCAGTGGTCCCGGCCCGGGCTGCTGATGGGCGGTCGCCCAGCAACCATTCATCCGCCCGCCCGCCCGCCCGCGGCCAAAACTCCACAGGCCAGGCTGCCGCAAGAGGAGAGTTCCGGAGCGGAGATCTGGAATAGGTGTGGCTAAGCGATGAGTGGGTGAGCAGGCAGGGCTGGCCCGCAGTCACACTGCCCCAGATACTCAGCACTGTTCTGGAGAAGAGTGCAGAGCAGCGGGATGGACTTGCATGCACATGTGCTAACAGACACACACACACACACATGTACACACACACACACACACTTGTAAATGTACTGTACGTACACAAACACACACACACACACACACACACACACACACTCACACTCATTCACACACACACAAACACTCACAGTCAGGATTACAATCTTCCTTTGTTAAGGATCTTGCGTAAAACCTTAAAACATTGAACATGTTGTGCATAACGCTAGCATATTGTTATGCTATTACCATTCAGCATAGCATGTCTGTCTCTATGGTTACTGCGGTTTTGTGTTATGATTCTGACAGAATTATGTTCAGTTTTTTTTTCATTCAGCAATAGCTTCTTATTTCAATATTAGGACAGAAAAGTCATATTACTTCCATAATTCAAAGCCTTTTTCTCTTGTCAACTGCTTTATTTCACCAGAAGCTTCTGACTCACATGAGCTGGCTCCATACATGTTTCTAGCATGTAACTACGGCTAAAAGGTTAACCTTCCATTGCCTTCCGGTAATAGTCCACCAAGGATTAATGTCATGTCAGCAATCTTGACTCGGTGCCATAATCTGATACACAAATGCATGGGCGATGGCGATGATTTACAGAGCTTCCCCCAGCGCTGCGGAACGCCATGCA
>NC_085005.1:10488336-10493336 GCF_963854185.1 Sardina pilchardus | reverse complement strand
TACAAGGAAACGCCAATGGCAGGAATCATTGCAGGGTTTATGTCAAATCAGAAATATGCAAATGTGTAGTTGTCTTGGCACATGGTGGCATCTGCTTGCGGTGATGGAGAATTCTCATATCAGATGGTCCAGTCAGTGCGTATGCAAGGGCTGCTCATGCAATGCAATCAACCCATCAGGACCACACACAGTGATATCACATCACGCTTGAATCACTTAATAAACCACGTCATTACAAGCAAAAGAATTCCTAGGGCTTTTACTTATTCGTCTGGGCTTTTATTTGACTATAGATTGAACTGACCACACCGGTGTATAAACATCTGTAGCAATGTGATTGCCCAATTAGTGGAGGCAGGCATGGGTTCATATGCGAACACCGCTAAACAATCACTCCGTTAAGCTCAGCATAACAGGCTAAGGAGGAACAGAGGAGCTCTATACCGGAGTGGGTATAGAATGTGTGCAGTCTGAATCCATATGATGTGGTTAACTTTATGTTTATCCTGACTTGATTTGCCTGACTTTGCGTGAGCATTACAGTACGTCCTCTTCAGACCTTTAAAGACGGCTGCTTTGTTTTGCACAATGTACAACAGGCGATGACAAGGATCTCAAAATGGCTCCCGAGGCTGTGTGTCAGTGTTTACTGCCTATGCCGGAGACATCGCTCTGCGGCATGTGATGTAAACCCTGGGCTTACAGAATTTCTCTGTGTGAGAGATCAGCACCTCTCAGCATGGGGGTTTAACAGCCCGACATGAGCTGCAGGACCAGAAGCCTCCTGGGGTTGACCCGATACACACAGCATGCAGGAGGTCGGAAAGCTGTCCCCATGAAGGCCTGTGCTGTAGAAGGCTTTATAAAAAAAAGTTCTGAAAGGATTTAAGAATGGTGCTGGAATGTCTCCCAGGGTGACCTTTCTGTTCATTAGGTCCAAGAGCACGACTCGACCATCTGCCTACACACACCCCTCGCTCCTCACACACCCTCATACACTCACAACTGTATAACTGCCGTACACAATCGCAAGTCACTGTAACAGCCCATAACCTACTATGTACATAATAACAAGCTGTCCTATAGCGTAATAAATCTTGAGAGTTATTACAACAATTATTCTTAATGGTAGGCTACCATTACCACTAACACACACACTTAACATTACAAATAGGCTTTAATAAAAACAATAATGTTAATATGCCATTTGACTTGACATAGTTAATGTATTTTATCAGTGTAGAGTGGAGAGTTCAGTTAAGAATACTTAATGGCTAAAACCATGTAGTTTGCAAGTACTGTACAAGCACTTGATGCAATTTCAACTTATAGCAAACATCCACATGCCATGACATGTTTTAAGATGTCTTTATGTTCAACCACACCTGATTTGCCTGTGTTTTGCCCACTAGCTGCCCAGCTTTTCTGTAGGCCTGTAGCCTACTGTGCACAAGTCTCTGCTAGTTAGCTAGAAAGCTAGCCAGTTTTAAACCAAATTGCTTGATGACTCTTTAAACTCCTAATTTGCTGTAAAATAGAATCATCATCTAAAACTATACATATCAGAGTTATCTGCGCTTAAAGCAAGGACTGAATTTGCTGAAGAACAAGAGACACTGCGGCTCTGGCACAGGAGTAAACATCTATTAGACATTGTGAGTAACATCAGCTTGCACAACTTAAAGGGTACACGTGGCTAATTAGTGTGGCCATAAATGTGCTACGCTCATGAAGTCAGATGGAAAACGTAAAAAAAAAAATAGACTTTGTGGATTCTTAAGGCTAGTCATTATTAAATGTTGTAATGTGATTATGCAGACAAAAATAGAAGCGCATCGGGAGGGGGTAGTTTCTTGCTGTGGAGCTATGAAGATGAGGGTCTACATCTCTTGCCTTCACAAAAGCAATGAGCCTCATCAAAAACACAGATGTTAACATTTACAACATCATGACCATGAATGGGTTTGAACTTGTCAGTTGTCATGTCTTAACAAAATGACAAAAACGTATGTCTAATCATTTCTCTCTCAATGTGTCCGTTAAGCTTTTTGGCTTGTTAGGCTAAGCTAATGTTTAGCTTGAAGCCCATTGATGGTCTAAACCCCTATAAAACAGATTGGATTTCCAATGAGCACAACAAATTTGTGATTAACTTAAAAACAGTTTCCCACTGATGGTTGTGGTTGATATTTTATGGGACTATTTTGTTCGCTGGAAAACTGGAGCTTTCTATTTGTTTGCTATTTGGAGATATGACTCAGTATCTCGAAATAGCAATAGGCCTACATTTTATTGACATTTTGACACACAGTTGTATATTGTAATTTATAAGTAGATATTTTGAAATGATTATCTATATCTATTCATCATATATAGTTAAGGGCTTCATAAGTATGAACAATATTGAAATTAATTGGCCTGCTGAAATGTATCCGTCTATTCTCATGCAATCCTGTAATGCATACTTCCCATCCTCTTATGGTTGATTGTAAGTTACCATCACTCCACATACTGTACGTAGGTTACAGATTGAGGTGTTGGATGCATCACCTGACTATCAAGTGTATTAATTTGTTCATGAAGATCTTTTCATTGTTTTTGGCATAGCCTACTCACTGGTTTTAGGGGGTACTATTTTGCAGAGCACTTGCTGCTTCCACTCGGCTTGTGTTTAAAGAGTAAGAATGCACAGAGGGCCAGATGTACTAACGTTTTGCGCCCATTTCAGACGTAACGTGCGCGTATAAACATGGGGAGGATATGTATAAACGGGCCGCAATGAGAGAAACGCGCAGACTGCCTGCCGTGGGAGCTGAGAATGGCTATTTGCGCTTTTCCGTGTCATGCATATTAATTCCTGGGCGGATCAGCTGAAAATGGGTGTAACGCGCAAGTACAGGGGAGGAGAGGTGCTAATAGCGATTGATTAAGTATTCCGCCATATGTATGAAAACAGCGCACGTCTATTTTGCGTTGAAAAACTTCCGCCTTCTGAAAGCAGGTGTAATCCAAATTGCGGTTAAATGCGTCTATTAGAAAAACGTTTAGAGACAGCTGAATCAATATTAAGAGCATCAGTTTTCTTCATTGTACTATGTCAAAAGCAACCTTAACTTTTGTTTGCCTCTCTAAAATCGTATTTTCTCTTTCACGACATAGCCTAAACTTCCCAATCTGTTAGACAAGCATTAGGCTAAGTCATATCCTTAGTCTACGTGCAGTAAATAGTTCACAAGTAGACTATTTTTTAAAGTGGATTAGTAGAACTACTAGGCCTACTCTGTTTGTCGCAGCTCGTTGACATCTCTTTGTATCATGTATGATCGCTAAACTTGGACTCTTTTTAATGTTGCAATATTCAACTGCGCTCGTAGTTCAGCTCTACACACGCAGTTAGCGTTGTAGAGGGGGCGGGAACGGGCGGGGATGACCGCTGTTAACGTAACGAAGTGACAGCTTAGTAAATTCCGCGCAATATAGCAAAGCACAGCGTACGCAGTCTGCGTATACAAAAACTCGCTGTTAGCGCTGTGTTAGTACATCTGGCCCAGAGTGTTTTATCCTAGAGGCTCCAAATGTTCACTCTTGTCGCCTAGCAACGGGGACGCTGGCTGCTCTAGCCGCTCCGTTAGACTTGTTTTTGTTCGGATTTTATCTTTATTATTTTATTCGCCATTATTTTTTCCATTAATCTTGTTTATTTGTTTACTTTAGCTGTTAAGTTACATATAGCCTTTTTTATTTTAATTATTTGTTTTGCGTTCCCATGCTTTTCTGCATCCTGGCGTCTGTGCTCTGCCTCTCCGCTCGACCTGCGCTGTTTTTCGGATCAGCGTTCTCTTGCCGTCTGCGATCGATGGGGCACCTGTGACTGGTGCTGCTGGTCTTGCTGGACTGTGGTTCCAGGACCGAGGAGCTCCTTTCTGCTGATGGCTGCTGGACTATTTCAACTCAGCGCGGACTGCTGCGGACTCTGTGGCTGTTTCGGTCGGTTGACTGTCAGCTACCGTAGGACATCGATGGCTGGTCATGGTCGGTGGACTGTCGGCTGGTCTGGCACAGCAGAGGGACGCGGCTTCGGGAGAGCACCAGAGCAGAGGATCCTCCTGTGTCGCTCTGGTAGCCTACTACAGCGCCTAAACACATTTCTGGTGCCTGTCGGGTGAACACAATTTGCCAACGGGTTATCATGTCAACTAGCCTACGGGCCATATCGTCTGCTGAGGTTCTGCCCCAGTGATAGCAAGACAGCGCACTGACGCTTGCTTGGATGCGGTTCGTTGGACTAAGTTGGCGTGGACTTTTCTGTTTGTTTGTTTGTTTGTTTTATTATGTATTTGACATTTGTTTATTTGTTTGTCTGTCTCATGTCTTGGTGTCACGGGTACGCTGGCGATTACGCCACTCCGTCCGGCATCTTGTGTCTTGTTATTTTGTGAATTTGTTTGTTGTGTTGTCATGGGTACGCTGGCGACTACGCCACTCCATTTCGGCACTGTCTCTGTAAAGCGCTTTGGGTTGCACTCAGTGCACGTGAAATGCGCTATATAAATAAAAGTACCTTACCTTACCTACCTTCTTGACTCAGGAAAAGGCCTCAAAGGAAAACTTCAGTGCTACAGTGTAGGGGCATAATGTTAAACTTGCCTTCAGAGTGTAGCACTTAGCTGGCTGGCTGCTCTAGCTGTTGACTGCAGTAACTCCGTGACAGTACTCTGTGACCTTGACAAACAGAGATCTATGTGAAAACCGTGTGCAAAGGAATATGAGATATGTACACACATACTAAATCATTTCTTGAACAAATTTCCCTATACAAGATATAAGGCATGCATTTGCTTGTATACAGTTGGCAGAATGATAAATTGGCGGGGATGCAGAATAGTTAAACAGGAACTTTGTATGAGCTCTGATGCATCATTAGTCAGCAATTGGTATGCGTACTTACATGCATACATGACACTTCTGCACTAAACAGAGCACACCAGTTGGGTTGAAAG
>NC_085005.1:10265836-10485836 GCF_963854185.1 Sardina pilchardus | reverse complement strand
GACACCCTTCGGTAATTCTGTAAATGAAGACATTACTTTGATTTAATATAAATTAGTTCATTTGATTTCATATTTATTTGTTGTGGGCACCTCTGAAGGGTGTGCATTTTCATGTGGTGGCAGTTTATGTGGAAAGAATTTCATCCTGATTTTCACAGCTTTCATCGCAGTTTGTTTTTTTATTCACATTTTCCTCTCGCGCGCTGAATCCATGACTGGCTTTAATAAGTCAACGCAGCAGGATTGGCCAGCTATTTTGGACTGTCAGGTCTGAAATATGGAAGAGAGTATACACCAAGGAACTATTAGGCTGTTTTATTTTCAGCACCCATTCTAGTATCGCTATTCTTATTTCAGTACACTCATTGCACACTCATGGTACCCTAAATACATGTTTTCGGAGAATTGTAAGATTGATTAGCCAGTATTGGGAATTAAACTTGGGTTTAATTGTTCATTAGGTCCAAATGTGCATTGTATCATACACGTTTGATTTATTCCAGAAGGAAAGCGGCCATTGCAATTTGTTGTAAATGGACCAATGTTTGAGTATTCAATGCATTACAGCATGCCCTTGATGGATCATTGAACATTCAAAGTTCATGAAATTATCTGATACCACAGTTTTCATGTTTGTAAATGGACCTACTGTAGTGTTTGTTTCCAGTTGTTGCATAGTGATTGCCTTATTATTTGGCATGCCTTTTGCTGATTAAAAAAAGGGCTGAATATTTGAATTTGTTTATACTGTAATCTGGACTTCTTGCATCTGAATATCTTGTTGACTTTGAGATATTTGAGGATGTAGGGTACATTTTTTGCCCTGAGTATGCCGGTCAATGTAGAAAGCACACCATACACACATACTGTACATGCACACATGCATGTGCGCACACACACACACACGCATCCTATATTGTACACATGTACATTTGTGATGGTAACCTTGGTCTGCAACAGAGGGGTTACAGGTTGGCTCCCAGGAGGGCAGAGCCTTGGTGGGTATCCGGAGAGATTAAAGTCTTGAACCCCTATAAACAGCTCCTGCTGTTGGACCCCTAACCCCCAGAATACTCTGGGTGACCTTCACCTGTGAAAGTGTTTGGTGAGGTCGTGAGGAAGCCAGACAGTTAGAGGAGGCAGGGCACCTGAGCGCCATCCTCCCGCTGTGAATATCGCAAACCAAATATTAACTGCAGGATGCCTCGCGAAAGCCTAAGCCTATATCAGACATGTGAGCAAACACGGTTGTGTAAGATTCTGTTGAGACAATAAATCTTCTTCAGATGTTATGAAATAAGCTTGCAGGAATTCTGTTTCAAAGGAGACAGCCATTACTATCCAATAGCGTGTCCTTCATCATCTGTTTACAAAGAATTATTCTATATTTTAGGGCATTCTTGACAGAACATAACATCATTTTGGTTCTGGTATCCATCATTGGTAGTAAATAACTAAAGCTAAATCTAAGTTGGTTGGACAGTTTTATGTGTAAAGGGGCTGACACACAGTTTAGGGGCATTTTGTGTGCCAGCTTTGAGCACTTTCTTCAGTGATCCAAAGTCAATATAGCAACGGAAGGAAGGAAGCTAAGGAGGAGGAGAGACTAATGAGGCATAGCTCGACTAGCACTCTCAAATCACACAGACGCTCCCTTTCTCTCTCTCTCTCTCCATCTCTCACTCCGCATCTTGCTAGGATGGCGTGGTACAGCACACACAGGGTGCATGGTTTGGAAGACATGATGCAATCCGTCGTGCCTTTTCAAAGAAGAGAACAGAATGCACAGTTCTGGCAGTCGGCACAAAACCAAACAATCTATCATTTGGTACAAGTTTCCATAGTTTTTTTGTTTTTTTCTGAACCAAGATGCTTGGATAATCATGTCTGAATGGATGATCACATCTATTCAGCACTATATTTAGCAAATGGGGCATTATTGTCCACAAATAAAAACAAAAAACAATTATGGGTTTATTATGTCCTCTATATCTTTTTCTTTAAACACAGACAAGTTGGATGAATGTTGTTCATCTTTATACCACTGCTTGGTCAAATTTCCTATTGTGATGCGCTATTTGGAACGTGCATTATTTTTCTATATACCGCACGGCTATGAAGTAGTTCCCTTCTTTTGGGCTTATTACACTTGAATATTAATTCGCCAATGTGAATGTAACGGTAAAAACAGCAATGTTGTATCTAAGACGGCGGCAATATAAACGAAAATGATAGTAGCAGTGGTATAAGCGGGATAATCAACTCCGCGCCCTGTGCGTTTATAGGAAAATAATGCACTTATCGAAGTGTAAAGTCCCCTCCGCCTGCGGCGTCGGGTCCTTATTACCACTTCGAACGTGCATTATTTTCCTATAAACGCACGGCGCGTCATTGATTATCCCTTACATATGCGTCAAGCAACTTTACTATTACAAATTTACCAATGCCAATACACATTTCTGCTAAGAATCTGTAAAGGCATCCTCCTCTCTACTTGATAGAAGATAACAGAGCCCCTCAACAAAGACACAAGACTTAAATTAATGAAATGGATGCATGGCATACTGTGATTTCTCTATCAAAGTGGTTAATCGCATCGCTAATTGTTTGTTTTGTAGAAGTGGCCAAAGATGACATCAGCACTTGCAGCAAACGTTGCTGTTGATGGTATACTTGGTGGGTGGTTCTCAGAGCTAAGCTGATCTGCAGACATTAGGGAATTCATCAGACAGCTGGATCTTGGAACTGTACATCAAAATTGACAAAATCTTTTTTTTTCCCCTTCTCTCTTTCTGTCTTTGTGTGTTTTTTTATGACTCCAAAGTTGACTTTATAGTGGCCTTTGAAGTTTTATTGGGACGTACCTCTTTAGCAGTAATTGTTTCAACCTCAATGATTGGACTTTTCCCATCCACCAGTGCTGTAGTGAGAAACGCTCACTGCGTTAATACTCAGGGGATACTGAGCTGGCATGGATGTTAAAGATTGTAGACACCCGTCTGTAAAGTTAACTCCTTTTCTTGGCACAAGTTTTTATTTTGAAGCAATGTTGAAATATTTCACAATACATTTTATTTTATTATTTCCTGAAAACAAACAGATTTGAACACGTGAGGTTTCCACATGATGTCAGCGAAATTAAGTTCACAAATGCAGTTGTTTAATTTTTTAACACAGTATTTTCCCAGTGTTCATGATCTGACATTCAAACAGCTAATGCAATAGCCTGACCTAGAGAGACCCACTCCATCTCCATCATACTGTATTACTGTATTATGTATTCTAGTGTATGCTTATTTGTAATATTATACCAGTAACTTGCCAACCACACCATAGTCACATAGGCGTTATACTGTGTGGAAAAAGCTTCGAGAGAGCCACAAAATACAAGTGAGTCACTGCCTCTAAAATGATAATATGAGGGATGTTTCTTTCCCATGTTGAAGTTGGTCCTTTTGCGGGAGATTTTAAGAGGTGTTACCCAGCAGAACACAGCCTCACGTGAGGGATCTCATGGGCGCTTATTGGAAAACCACATTTTGATTAAACGGTTTCATTGGGCCTTGCTGCTCAGGGTCTGGTGGTCCTCCTCTCACATGGAGAATGTAAGCGGTCTCGGGGAAACTAACAGCACCCTGACTTGAAATCGGGGCGCCACCGCCAGTTGGAGACAATCGAGAGTGGATTTCTACGGTGCTGCGTTGTAAATATTAATGTACATTTTTATAAGGGGAAAAATTCTGTCTGCCTGCCATTTAGGAGCTGTGTGCTATTTATTTATCCATTTTTATTCCATTTTGGATCGTGGATTTGAACTGATTCACTTTCCTGACATGAAACAAGTTCATTTTAAACACAACCCATTTTGTTAACAGTGTCTTGGGGTTATCCCAGAATTGCAGAATTTGGAACAATCAGGATCGCATGTCTGTGGTAATGTGTGCCAGGAGCCATGCCTTTCTCCCCTGCGATCATTTCTGTGCACTAACAGGGGTCATTCAGAAAATGTGATGCTTGGCTATGAGTCGCGCTTCCAGTTCCAGCGTGACTGATTGGTCTCTACTGATCATGTCTATAACTCTGGTGACCACAAAGGACCATTTTTTATGGCTATAATCTGTTGTGGAACAATGCATTTATTGAGCACTAATGTTGTCAAATTGGCAATAATTAAATTGAGTGAACGGGGACATTTCTATGGAATAGAGTAGGTTCTGGAATAGCAGAACATACTGAAGCTAGAGGTCATGGAGTTAGTAGGGTAGGAAGGGGGGGTTCACCTGCACCCGAAAGGTATATTTTTTTAACCTAGTTTTTTGTAATCCTTAAGGTGTCTAGTAAAGGAATTTTGATGTTCCCCATGCAAATTATTGTCCCATATGTGATTTTTTTGTACCATCTTTTGTGTCTTTGCTTGATTTTCGGGTGAAAAATGAAAACTTTAAATGTACATAGAATCTGAACAATACATCCTACAGACACAATCCACCCCATTTTCTCTTCGTCTTTGCATGAGGAATTGATCGATATGAGGATTGTCATGATTAGATGATGTATGGTGCCTAAAAACTCAAATAAGCACCAAGAAATTGAAAGAAAATGGTGACATTGGCTCACTGAAACTCCTCCCCTATGGACCCTGTTGATATATGTTTTCTAACTTTTGTATTTTTACAATCTTTAAGATGTCTAATAACCAAATGTTGTTGATCCCTACTTGAAATATTGTCACATGTTGGTCCAAATGAACTTCTCCCATAATAAGGCATTACTATTCAAACCATTGTATTGGTATTATATGTATTGAAACAAAACAGAAAAACACTCATATAATCAAATATGTGTATATGTAGGGTATAACAAATCCCCATTAGAATAAACTGAAATATAAAAAAGTGATTCTAATCAAAGGTCAAAAAGGTCAAGGGCAATGATGTCCATTCATCATACAGCATGTCTTAATAATCAATCTCTTGCTCCTCATGTTCTCCACCATCTCCTTGACTGTTTCCTCTAGTATGTCAGTGAGTGAAGTGGGGAGGATAGGTCCACAAAACCACACTGGTTCCAGGGTACCTTCTTCTGTCTTTTCACAGCCTTGGCCAGGATCATGGGGCTTGGAACACCAGAATAGCGGTATGGCTGATCTCTTGTATGGCTAGACGGTGGTTGACACAGTTGATGTGTGGGACCAGGTTGTCTCTGCAGGGTGGGAGTTGGGACAGATCCACCTTGGATCTGGTGGTAAGCTAGCCTGGACACCAGACTCTCTTCTTCGCAGAGAGTCTGGCCTAGCGCCATTTGCAAACGTTCATTTTCTGGTTTGTGGACACTTGCCTGAAGTTTGAATTCATTGGAGTTCATTCGCTAATGTTTGGTAATAACGTATGATAGATAGATAGATAGATAGATAGATAGATAGATCAATAAAGTATCTATCTATCTATGATAACCACGGGGGACACAACGATAACGATAGGCTTGAAACTTAAATGTAATATCTCATGAGAACGCCCTCTGTTCGCTGATTGGGCGGAGATGCATTTGCCGGAGTAAAACAAGCTTGATGAAGCTGTGCCAGACGGAATATGGAGAGAGATGTAAATGAGCGGAAGTACGTAGTCAGGCGGGGGCCAGGCTAATGGTAAGCGTCTCATCCTCCCCAATCATTCTTTTCAGCATGATGCTGCACACATTGTTAATAGATTCTTCACGGGCCTGGCCATACATTAGACATGTAAATGCCTTGATGTCCTCCACCACATCTGACTCCAAAGACCACTGGTCACCAAGTTTTCTGAGGACATAAGTAATTATAGTATTACAATGTCACAATGTATCAATACCTATGTTCAGCATTAATTGTCATTACATGTTACAGAATATCTGACTGAAAATACTCACTTGAAGGCTGCATGATACTTTGGATTACTCTGCAGCTTTTTCAGCGGCCCAACCTTTCCTTTGCCTCTAAAGGTACTTGTAACGTCTTCCCCTGTGAAGACGTACAGTAGAGGCCAAGTATTGTTGTGTAGTAGTCTGCCCCCTTACATTCTGCTAGTTCGCTGACATTTAGGATCCGCCTGTACTTTCCTGTCCCAATATCGACGTAGATGGTCAGCGGGATGGATTTGGCGTGGTGTAGGAGGATGAAGAAAATGTCTGTGTCTGGAGTTCTCACCACAGCCACCTTGTGCCCCAGTTAAGTGGCATACAGCAGGTACAGAACAACCCAGGTGTCAGTCTCTTCCTGGCTAGACTTCAGCTGAGGTATCTCACATGTGGTCACCTGAAGCAAGTTATTGAGTAAGGTGTGCTAGTATATAATGAGACACAATTTTATCAGTTTCTCATGTGTAACTGGGCTTGGCTAAATATTTTCCAAAAGTTTCCAAGAAAGACTCACATTGCCATCCGATGACTCCAACTGATATGCTTTGCCTTCAACGACTACCACTGCTGTTCCACATTTCTCCAGGCGTGATGCAGATGCATTGCTGCCCTATACCTCAAGTGGCAGTTTACAGAGTTGTCTTGTTCATTTGCCAAGAAGAGTTTAAAGTCACTTGGCTTCCTTGTTGCTGGACCACCTATGATGTACCGCTGGGACACGCCACGACGGAATCTCTCCTGAGCTTTAACGGAACCATTATGGTAGGAGTCTGTTGAGAAGACAAAATGCTTCCTAGCCTCCATATGGTCAAGGGACTGAAGAGAAATTTCCTCGAATAATGGTGAGACGAGCAGTTCTGCGGTACTCACTCTTCCCAGTTCCTCCTAGCCTAGGCACAGCTGATGGGTTCTTCAATAAGACCAACAAGGCTGAAATGCCTCACTACTTGATGGAAGACACTCCTGAAGATGTGCCTTATCCAAAGGTTGCTTTCTACATCCAGTATGGCAATGCACTCTTTCATGCCTTGAGGAACCTCTAACCAACATTCGAGGGAATTTGTCTCCAGTCCCTTGACCATATGGTGGCTAAGAAGCATTTTGTCTTCTCAACGGACTCCTACCATAATGATTCCGTCATGGCGTGTCCCAGCGGTACATCATACATCATAGGTGGTCCAGCAACAAGGAAGCCAAGTGACTTTAAACCCTTCCTGACAAATGAACAAGAGTAAGACACAACTCTGTAAACTGCCACTTGAGGTATGGGGCAGCAATGCATCTGCATCACGCCTGGAGAAATGTGGAACAGCAGTGGTAGTCGTTGAAGGCAAAGCATATCAGTTGGAGTCATCGGATGGCAATGTGAGTCTTTCTCAGAAACTTTTGGAAAATATTTAGCCAAGCCCAGTTATACATGAGAAACTGATAAGATTGTGTCTTATTATATACTAGCACACCTTACTAAATAACTTGCTTCAGGTGACCACATGTGAGATACCTCAGCTGAAGTCTAGCCAGGAAGAGACTGACACCTGGGTTGTTCTGTACCTGCTGTATGCCACTTAACTGGGGCACAAGGTGGCTGTGGTGAGAACTCCAGACACAGACATTTTCTTCATCCTCCTACACCACGCCAAATCCATCCCGCTGACCATCTACGTCGATATTGGGACAGGAAAGTACAGGCGGATCCTAAATGTCAGCGAACTAGCAGAATGTAAGGGGGCAGACTACTACACAACAATACTTGGCCTCTACGTCTTCACAGGGGAAGACTTTACAAGTACCTTTAGAGGCAAAGGAAAGGTTGGGCCGTTAAAAAAGCTGCAGAGTAATCCAAAGTACCATGCAACCTTCAAGTGAGTATTTCCAGTCAGATATTCTGTAGCATGTAATGACAATTAATGCTGAACATAGGTATTGATACAGCTTGGTTTACTCCAGCAAATGCATCTCCGCCCAATCAGCGAACAGAGGGCATTCTCAAGAGATATTACATTTAAGTTTCAAGCCTATCGTTATCATTGTGTCCCCCGTGGTTATCATAGATAGATAGATACTTTATTGATCTATCTATCTATCTATCTATCATACGTCATTTCCAAACGTTAGCGAATGAACTCCAATGAATTCAAACTTCAGGCAAGTGTCCACAAACCAGAAAATGAACGTTTGCAAATGGCGCTAGGCCAGACTCTCTGCGAAGAAGAGAGTCTGGTGTCCAGGCTAGCTTACCACCAGATCCAAGGTGGATCTGTCCCAACTCCCACCCTGCAGAGACAACCTGGTCCCACACATCAACTGTGTCAACCACCGTCTAGCCATACAAGACATCAGCCATACCGCTATTCTGGTGTTCCAAGCCCCATGATCCTGGCCAAGGCTGTGAAAAGACAGAAGAAGGTACCCTGGAACCAGTGTGGTTTTGTGGACCTATCCTCCCCACTTCACTCACTGACTTACTGGAGGAAACAGTCAAGGAGATGGTGGAGAACATGAGGAGCAAGATTGATTATTAAGACATGCTGTATGATGAATAGACATCATTGCCCTTGACCTTTTTGACCTTTGATTAGAATCACTTTTTTATATTTCAGTTTATTCTAATGGGGATTTGTTATACCCTACATATACACATATTTGACTATATGAGTGGTTTTCTGTTTTGTTTCAATAATTGGAATACCAATACAATGGCTTGAATAGTAACTCCTTATTGTGGGAGAAGTTCATTTGGACCAACATGTGACAATATTTTAAGTAGGGATCATCAACATTTGGTTATTAGACATCTTAAAGATTGTAAAAATACAAAAGTTAGAAAACATATATCAACGGAGTCCATAGGGGAGGAGTTCCAGTGAGCCAATGTCACAATTTGTGTGCATTTTTTGGTGTTTATTTGTGTTTTTATGCACCATACATAATCTAATCATGACAATCTTCATACCTATCAATTCCTCATGCAAAGACGAAGAGAAAATGGGGTGGATTGTGTCTGTAGGATGTATTGTTCAGATTCTATGTACATTTAAAGTTTTCATTTTTTATACCCGAAAATCAAGCAAAGACACAAAAGATGGTACAAAAAATCACATATGGGACAATAATTTGCATGGGGAACATCAAAATTCCTTTACTAGACACCTTAAGGATAACAAAAAACTAGGTTAAAAAAATATACCTTTCGGGTGCAGGTGAACCCCCCCTTCCTACCAGACTACTGTAAGTTAGGGGGACTCCCAGTGTAAAAATGTTGGACCAGGGCAAGGTGCGATCTCATCTGCAACTGAAGCAATAGCCATTTGGGAAAAGAATGAATCAAGCATTTTTAATTATTTCAGCCTGGGGGTAATCAGAAGGCCACTTAGACCTTTGAGATCCTGGAGACCTTGGCCCAACCCACTTGAAGAGGTCCATCTTGCAATTTCTCAATTTCCGAAAGCTCTTAGCTGTTTGAGAAAAATGAATTACTCATATAATTATGTAATTCAGCTATAGTAACATAAATAAACAACAGCCAGTTAGTGCAAATGCTTGTTATAGATCACGATATCACATCATTAGTGATTTGTTTAGTTCAGTAGAACAAATAAAAACAAACAGAAACATCCTCAGAGAGAGAGAGAGAGAGCAGAAGCTCTCTTGTTTTATTTTGCGAAGCATCCTCATTAGTAACAATTTTGCAAAAGATAATTTCTCAGTGTCTTCTTTTTATCCGAAACAGACCAGCATCTCTCACCAACAGTGCTTTCTGCACTAAACATGACGAATGACCATAATTTTAGCTGCATATTGCATCTGTGACGAAAGGCCTCAAGCATGACACAGTAAATCGCCTTTGACAGAGCAAGGCCTGTGACTTTGATTATGGAACAGATCATGTTTTTGCTAGTTGAAACAATATCCTTTATGGCAACCTTTTAATAGTGCATTTCATACTTGAAGGAGAGCTCTCAAGTTGAATTTGATTGGGCCAGTTCTCATCTCATCTCAGTGAGCTTGAAATGAGTTACACTCGATTTCTCACAGATACATGTACAATTCTATCATATTGTGTGTGTGTGTGTGTGTGTGTGTGTCTATGACCGTGTTCGTGTGAGAGGGAAACAGAGAGACTGAGAGAGCGAGACAGACACACACAGAGAGAAAGACAGACTGAGAGAGAGACAGACAGAGACAGAGAGAGAGAGAGAGAAGGACAGACTGAGAGAGAGACAGACAGAGACAGAGAGAGAGAGAGAGAGACTGAGAGAGCGAGACAGACACCCACAGAGAGAGAGAAAGACAGACTGAGAGAGAGACAGACACAGACACAGACAGAGAGAGAGACTGAGAGCGAGACAGACACCCACAGAGAGAGAGAAAGACAGACTGAGAGAGAGACAGACACAGACACAGACAGAGAGAGAGAGATAGAGAGAGAGAGAGAGAGAGAGAGAGAGAGAGAGAGAGCGAGCGAGTCAGATCAGGGGTCAGATCTTGCCCCAGTCCGTTGATGGCCCGTGTCCATGCGTCGTCAGAGGATTATAAACGATCTGTCTCTCTCTACAGGAACATCTCTGTCAGCGGGCGGCAATGCGTGGGGGACGAGGACGGGCTTTTGCCAGTCAGACATTCTGGACGCACTGATTGTTTTCCACACACCACGGCTGCATTCTATCTCTGGGTCTTCAGATCTTTCCATCGGGAGGCTGAGCTAATTTGGACGAGAGTCACCGCTGTTAAATCAGTGCATGCTTTTATAGTAGTCCAACGGTCAGGTTTTGGATGTGAACGATAATTCAAGATGGCTTAGCTGACAAATTTCTTTATCACTTTGGCATGTTTAGCGGCAGACTGATGGACGTTATTGCTCAGCAAAACCACAGTGCTGCGCATTTCCTCTCTAATTCCGTAATCGCACTCAAGATGTATTTTTTCATTTTTTAGGAGCGGCAATAAAAAGGCTGGAATGGTGGACTCTGGATTACCTTGAACACCAAAAGACCAAAGAGGACATTCTCATGCATGGATACCTGCTAGACTGCCCCGGACCAGACACTGGCCTGTTAACTGAATCTTTTGAAGCAGCAGTCATCCCAAGACATGGGCCCAAGACATTTTTTACACACACACACAAACGAAAGGGCTTAAATGGAAGCATCTGTTTAGTTAAAGTATTAGGTATCAAAAGGTTATCTTTACTGCCCCACTCCTGCTGTTGCAGATAAGGAGCCATTACTCAGCAGTGTTGAGACCCAGGTCGAGGGGTGGGGGGGTTGCTTTAGTCCGTTTTTACATGATCACTTTATTTGTTTAGGTCCTGGGTCTGTCTCAGTTCACACACAGCTGTGGCACCACTGGTTGACGGTACCACAAAAACAGAGGCCTGCCTTAACATATAGAGGATTCATTTGATTCTTTAAAATAAAACTGAAAACACGAGGTATAGAAAAGAAAAAGGAACTTCGCTGGTACTCCTAAAATAACGCACCACTTCATTTTATGTGCTCTCTCTTATTTCGGGCTGTTGCTGTCCCGCTGGATAAGAGATTTCCTGCTGAGAGGGGGGATGTTTCATAGAACCATCAGTCATCTGTAAACGCCTGATGAATGCTATTGGTTACAGCTCCTTAAGGAGAGCATTCTGCTGTAGAAGTCCATACCTGGAAAGGCCATAAGTTTGTCTGTTTGTCTTGGAAGCGTGTTCAAAAATCTCAGACTCATACCTGGCATTTTGAAGTTTGTCGTCCAGTGTGTCTCAAAGAAGGAAGCCTCTGTCAGAATACTTGCTACATATAGGCTACTGTGCATTTAACTTTTATGTTTACAATTCAATATGCTGTTATTCATGCGACTTACAGCAATAGAATAACATTTACTGTAAGATACAGTAGTGAGGAGACCATAGCTATCGCCACGGCATCTGTCAATACTATTTGCGTAATTCTTTTGCTTTTCTTTGCATATTTGTGCATTTGCCCCCCCCGGCTCTTGACCGAGATATGATCCGATAACTAACTGCTCATACTTAAAGGAGAAATCCAGCACATACAGTAGATCTCTGTTACTTGAGGTCACAGAGTACTGTTGGTATGAAACAAAACGAAAACAATCAAGTTTTCACAGATATCTCGAGAAACTGAGATCTGTACAGTATGTGAAAACTTGCTCTCCTTTAATACCATGGCGTGTGCAGCGTGGGCTTGCTGACATATTATTTTTGTTTAAATCTGCAAACAGATTAATAATCTCTATTTTCCACTGATGCTTATTATTTACTGCCTTATACAGTCACCACAAAGGCTCTCCCCTGAATGTCACAATGACAGAAACAGTGTGTACTCACCAAGGGATTGTCTCTGGTGTTGTAAAAGGCTCACGCACCACATAACAAGCTGTAACCAAGTCCATAATTGGTGACCATGAGAAGCAGCAGCACCTGGTTGGAATTTAAATGTTCGGCCAAAGTACTCAAAAGCGTCCCTTTGGCTGACAAAAAGGAGACAGATGAAAGAACAGAGCAAAATGAGAAAGGATGAGAGGATGAGAGCGAGAGAGTCAACAAATGCATCTCAGATGTCTTTGTGGAAACAGTTTTAAGCTCTGAGCGATAATCAGATCATGCTAATTCTCAAAAACTCTCTCAGATGGTCGGGAAGAACAAATTGGAACAGTTTGTTATCCAAATGCGCATATTGTACAGTATATTACTGTATAGTTCTTCTTGGAAAATGTGAAACGTCTGGTTTGTCCACCCCATCTCTCCAAATAGTAACTACTGGGCGTAGAGGTATGTAATATGACCGGTGCATGATTTGAGATATTGAGCAATAACTGTCTGAAATAATGAGACATTCCCCCGTTATTGTCTCAGAAGACTGGATATCAGCCAACAAACGTTTGTTGTGCACAAGAGGATATGAAGCAGTAGCTGAGCTATGTTCTGTGGTTTATGACCTGTCCAGTGAACATGGCATTAAAACTGTACTCTTGTGCTGAATGATTTTGTATTTGCATGTGTACCTCAGCAACAATATCAGCTTCATTGTACTTAAGACTTTATTTTGAAAATAATATACATGTACATGATTAGATAAAGGGCTACTTTGAAAACAATATGTAAAGTGGACAGTAAATGGACAGTATCAATGTTTTTTTTATTCTCATAATATGTTTAAATATAGTTTAAATTAAACTATCATTTAAACATTTGTGTCACATTCCTGATACGCTGCATGACAATTTCGGTCCGTGATCCCTTATCCAGCTAATCTATTGTTGAACTAATTCTGCCAGATACTGAATGCTCCATTCCACCAGAAAAGTCTTCTTCTCGGAAAGGGAGCCTCCTGTTACTTTAGTTCTCAAAGGGCTTGTGGTTCATGTGGCTCATCTCCTTATCAGTCATGTCACTAATGATCAGAGAGACGTGAGGTTCAGTTGAACTCCATGCCATTGTACCTTCCATGACTTAAGAGGGAGAGAGAGGTGCTTCCAGGCTCAATCAGACATGATTAAATGCCTTTTTAAAGACATCAGCATCTTCTGTTTCTTTTGTACCATGACCGTGTCTTACAGGCCTACTTGGCTTCAGTGCTTTTAAACATTAAAGACATCAGCATCCTCTGTTTCTTTTGTACCATGACAGTGTCTTACAGGCCTCCTTGGCATCAATCTGTCAGTTTGGGAGGCTATCCCTGTGTCAACATTTAGCCTGGAAAAACTGGGCAACCCCTCCTAAAAGAGGTCAAGACTGATTACTTCAACAGTCTTTTCTCTGGTCCTGCACTGACGACATCCATATTAGCTAACCCCCATGAGGATAAGTTGGGTCGTCTTACCCCAAGAGGAGGGTGGAGTGCATGGAGCAGGGCATTACAAGGTGCTTTCAAGCTATTCCACTGGTCAGCAATACCAACACTATCAAGTCATTGCATTTCTGGAATGCTAAACAGTTCATTTTGACCAGCATTCCTGATTCATTTCAACATCATCACTCCTCTGCCCATCCTCTGATGAAGGCAGTAAGGCTGAAACCCGTAGGCATATTATTAAAATAGCCATGCGAGATTGAAGGCTTTTTAAACGTATAAACATCATATGTGCCTCAAGTTGTCTGTAAAGCATTTTTTTTTCAACATCACCACTCCTGTCTCTGCTGCTTGCCAACGGTGGTTGCTATTGATGCATTGCTGTATTGAGAATATGCAGTCTGAAAATAACAGGGTCTGTAGCCTCACAGCCAGTCCCCTGGAGCCCCTTAGAATGCTGGAAGTCTATAATTATTCAAGGGTATACGAATAATGCTGACGAGAATTCTAAGCCTGTAAAATTCGCTAAAAATAGGCAATATATTTATTTGTAGAGTATACTGACACACATTAAAGAAGGAATGGTAGCCAAGAAGTGTGAGATTCAACTCATTAGATAAAATTACTCACTTATACAGAATTTACTATGAAGCAATTCTTTCACTGCTCTTCAAGTGCCATATATGGTGATTCTCTCACAAGTTCCCAGTAAGTAAACAGCAAACAGAGCGCTTGTAGTGCATCTTTCCCAGAAGCAAGCTCCCCCTTCATCCCAAAATGGAGAGTAGATTATACAAATAAAGCTTCGATTGAATAAAAAAAAGAAAAGGACATGGACAGAAATGGTGAGTTAGAGCTCCCCTGCGATTTCATTTGGAGAGGACACTTGTACAAGGTCGAACAAATAAATCAGAATTTGCGGTTCTGTTCTGTTCTGTTTTTTTTTACAAAGAAAAGGTGATGATGAGTCTGACAGAACCAAACAGATGAGCTGACATTGCTGCGTCTCTTTCTCTAAGCCCCCTCATCACCCACACCTCGACGCTTTTCCTCGCTGCTAGATTGCGGTGCAGACCAGCTCCAGCTGTGCCCGTCTCCTCTCTCGGGATGCGCCCGCGCCCCGTGGCGCGTAATGGATGAGGTGGCGAACCGCTCCTCGTAATCTCGGATCCCTGTCTGTAGCACAAGACAGATCCTGGACCTTTGCTTACTGCATCGGCTTTATGAAAACACACATAGACACGGTTTCCGTGCACCAGCACGTGTTGCAGGATGAACCCACTGACAGGCAGTCTTTCAGCTTCTGGTGAGAGTAAGCAGACCAAAATAAATGCACAGCTGGTGATGTGTATGGATCTTGGTAAGGCACAGATTCGGGTTTGGGTTATGGTTATTGTTTACTACTGTAACATCACACACAAACAAGTGCTTCATACAAAAGTACAGTTGAAACTCCATAGGATGAGTTCAGCTTTGAGACAGTAACTCATATACTGTAAATGACCTTTCTAAGGAGGGGGGTCCGAAAACCATATGGACTGTCACTGACGCCTTTGTTTACTGTTCAGTCATTAAGTAACGAGCTGGAAGGATAAACATGTCTGATTGCGGCGGTCACAACTTAGGCCCATCTCGCTTTTGTACATGTCTCGTGCATGCATGTTGTCATCCTGCCGTGTGCCTCATGGAAAAATACTTACATGTGTCTGGGTTAAATGTTAATCAATACAAACCACTTATATATCACACAGGGATAAATGGCTCTAGAGTGTCTGAGTCACTCTAACAATGTAGCATTTACCAGCACTCTATGCAGCTGGGGTAGAAGACCGTCTCGCGGGTTCCAGCAGACGTTTGTTTGCGGATTTGTTTCATGCAGAAAACAATCTGGCAACCGGGTCGCAACAGGTGCGTGATTAAACTGC
Organism: Sardina pilchardus; assembly: GCF_963854185.1. Classification (NCBI taxonomy): domain Eukaryota; kingdom Metazoa; phylum Chordata; class Actinopteri; order Clupeiformes; family Clupeidae; genus Sardina; species Sardina pilchardus. Next base: position 10,470,220 of record NC_085005.1, on the reverse strand, counting down.
TGTTTAGATGAGTTATTAGTTTGTTCGGTCATCTTGATTCTGATCTTTTCCGGTCAGTGACTATGTGATTATCGGACACATGGACACATTAATTTCCCAGCACTAGATGAAGTAAGTTTATGAGAAATAACAGGGGTATGTTTCACGCTTCCAAGATTCATAAGTCATGCACCATTATCTCGCAATAGATGCAATAGTGATGTTTACTTCTGTGGACTTAAGCCTCTGAGGATCAACATGAAGATACACTCCAGTCACCATTGACCCCTTGAAACACATGGCGCATGACGTGACCATAATTTAGCGCAAAACAAGTCAGTTCTGTCATCTTAACAACTTGCCATTCCCATCTCAGGGTCGAACCGCGTGTTGCAGTCGGAGTATTTTAAGCAGTGCATTGTGTTTGTGTTCCAAAACGATAGTCAATGGCCCATCTCCCAGTCGTGCAGTATTTTACAGCGAAACGTTCGGCATCAGTATTCATGAGGCTGCCTTAAATGAGCGTAGCTGTCCTCTTGATGAACCCTACACAGCAGCATCTGCCAGCCTTGGCCTGGTAGGCTTCTCTATGCTCTCCCTTCCTCATCTGTTTCGCATGCATTCAGGAGGTATCTGCACGTGGAATTTGAAAAATGAGGAGGATATTCTGATAAGTTGGGCTCTGTCACACACCTGCAGAAGCCATGCATTCATCATACTTGCTCCCTGCTTTGATCTATGGATCGTATTGATAGAAATAATCCTGATTTAGAGGGACAACGAATGTTTATCAATCATGGATCCGCAGTTTTTTTTCAAAAATATATAAGTCACTGTACATGGAAACATGCATGACCACATGCAGAGAGTTTGGATACACATATGTTCACACTTGCCATCTGCATGTGCTACAGGCACTGTATGCACAGAATAGTTAGTCTTTTCAATGATTATAGAACATTTTAGCATTTTAAAGCATTTTAGTTGGAGCTGAAATCGTGGAGACAGTTTTACATTTTGGATGATATGGGTGATTATGTTGAATAACTATTAGATTATGCTGAACACAGTTCTAAAGTTTTCCAATTTTTTTTTATTTGTTTATGTATTTACAACAGTTGTACATACAACTTGTATCTTGCAACCTTCCCCATGGACATTGTGGATTTGGTTACAAACTGGCTTGGGCTATGTTGAAGGTATTACACAGTTCCATTCAAGTAGGTTATTGCACAATTGCTGTGAAGCAATCCATCATCTCAGGGTCGGAGAAAAGCAAGTTGCAAGGTAGGTATTCCGAAGAGGGCTAGGCAAGCTGAATACATACAATTCCCCCCATAACAATCTAGTTCAAAGTCTTCAAAGCTGTGATATTAAGGCAAAAACATAGGATACTTTTAAATGACAAGCAAAATTATCTCTAGATATTTATATGGCACTAACAGTACACATTTATTGCAACATAACTGTTGATAGATTTTGCTCTAGTTTCCGTACATTTACGATTACATTAGGCTATTATTCTCAGTTTTAGTTTGCCGTTCTGTATCCTTTCAACATTATTATAATCCTGTGCATAAACCTGTCAATCACGGTGTTGTTTGCTATTTATTTTGTGCCCCAGGAGCCCGACCAAAATTGGACAAACCTTCAGGGCTGTACCTCCATGGCAGATGTCATACTGTATCACTGCCGTTCAGCGAAGCATGTGGGAACTAACTGAAGATTACCCTAATACGGAAAACATAAGTGTGACAGCTATTTCATAGTTGTCATTGGGTTTTGGTGAGGAGCTCAAATGATGCCCCCCCCTGTGAGATACTGCTGAGAGCCTCCTCCAGGTGACATGTGGGGAAAATTAGTGAACTGGCCAGACATCAGAATCCGAAATCTTCCCTGGCGGAAATTACAAGAAAAAGGTCTAGTTGTCCACAGACCCCCCCCCCCCCCCCCAAGTGGAAATGTTGGGTTCTGTTCTGCTGTAAAAATACCTGATCTAATGTCTTCATATAAAAGACAGTAAGATAGATAGATATAATGTAGATGCATAGAATGTCTTAGAAAATAAGACAGAACCATTTGGAGCCTAACTGTTGGAAGTGTTGACTCAAACGTTGCTGCAGGACATGTTTGTTGCTTAGGGAACAAACAGATTATTTTCCAAGTACACAGAATATTTGCTTGTCCTGACATATTTCAAGGAGGTGGATGCACTCAAGAGTCCTACAGCATTTTAGGCCTGTTTAAACATTCACATTTCGTAGCGTAAGCTATTACTGACTGATGATAAATGAATGGATCTTTTTCCATTCTGAAATTGGCAGCTCTCCTTTTTTCCAAGTTCAGATATTGGCTATTATCCAGTAGATTTTTGACACTGAGAAATCCTTTTAAAATCTGCAATTGCATTTTGATTATGCAAGGCCTACTAAATGAGTATTAATTAAGTAATATTGCTGGAACCTTAACATGTACATCACACAACCCAATTTGTCGTAAGAGACTATTAACATAAAAATCAACAGCACACACTAAAACTCTCAGCTGGACAGACTTTGTCCTCGCATGGTTAGCTAATCCTACAGCTTGCTGCTATAGTATTATTTCCACTGAGCTTCTGAAAATCAAATTATCCCACACAGGCAACCTCAGCCACCATCGAATCACCCCCTACTAAGGCCAAGCATCTGATGTTGAACCGCTGTTGTCCATCATTCAAATAGTGTGCTAATTCCTCAGAACCCAGTGCAAAATGTTTTTTGACCATGGGATCAACTAGCTGACTGAGCAACGTGATACTCTTCTTATGGGGAGGATTTGTGCCTTTGCGAGAGACATTATTCAACTCAAGTAGACAAGTGGAAATTAAAAAAAAAAAAAAAAAGTCCTGCTAGATGGGATGGTTGATGTCACCCCAAACTCCACATATCAACAATCTTTTCCTATAAACATGTCATTTTGGTAAAAAGCATGACATGCAGTTTCATAAAAGCAAGACTAATACTAATGGACAAAATCAGCTGTGACAGTTTCTCCTTGTGAGTATCTGGGACTGTGTGTCATCATAGAGGCCAAGAGCAAGATATGCAACCAGTATGTTAGAAGGTAAACCAACATATGGTTAAATGATGCGGGAAATGTAAAACCACTGTTTTGGACTCAAATTCCCTTTTAAGGCCAAGCGAAACAAAGCTGCTTTTTATTTGATAAGTATAGCAGGTGACTTGGAACAGAATCCGTTAGTGATGGTGTCCTGCTGTGTCTTGGTGAATTATGTCCCAACGTGTGCTGTGTACAAGGTTTGTTTTCTTAGCAACAAACTCTTATTAAACTACATGATGCCTTGGGTCCCTTGTCACACATGGCAGTCCATTTTTTTGTGTGTAATTCCATTCCATTTTGAAACATTGTTTTATGTACTGTACAGCTTAGTTGGAATTTGTTCAATTGGCAAAGGAACGTTGGAACTATGACCGAGCAAATAAGACCAGGAACCTTGCCGGGTACTGCCAGTGGTGAGAAGACATGCTGTGGGTTTCACAGGTAGCTCTTTTCCCCTTTTCCTGTTTCTCTTTCAGAGTACGGTTAGCACTGTTATTTCTCTGTGGAAAAATTGACATTCATCGAGTTTGGTCTCTCTCTCTCTCTCTCTCTCTTGTTAAAGCTACAGGATAGCTCCCTGCTTCGTTCCCTGATTTACATCCTGCCTTGAGTTTATGTTCAGTCTGGTTGTCATTCACCACAGTAAGGATGTCCTCTAATATTATATTACAATCACAATAGCTGTGCTAGCTAGCACATCCTCTGGTTTTAACACCCACACATGCACACTGTGCGTAGGCTTACTCTCAGTAGCAGTTGGCTGTGATCTGGCCAGGGGCAGATCTCTAGATTAATCTGAAGTCTTGGATCACGACCACACACAACAGGCCTTGAATCACAACCTCATTCATCAGACGTCAAGACTGTGGTTGTACTGTGAAAATGATTATTATTACAGGTAATTTTATAATGCATTACCAATACAATTTGGCAAAAACATGATGACATTTTGTAGAGTGTTTATTGACTGATTTCAAGATTTTGAAAGGTGGAGAATTGATCCAGTGAATGCAGACTGCAGTAGCGGACTAGTTGTCTGTTGGTCAAATTACAAAAGACGTCAGGAAATTCTTATAAAATGACAGGGGGTTTCTGTCTCACCAGGAGCTCCTGTCTGGTCTTGAATAAAGGGTTTGGATGATGCTCGCCCTTTTACCAAACAAAGGCATAAGGTATTTTAACAGGTAAAACAGCTGTCATGACCTTACAATCAAAGACAAGGTAAAGGGGATTTTTGTATCTCTAAAATGACAATCCAGGAATTTGATTTATCTGGTGGAATGTCCCTCATGTGAGCGCCTGCTGGAAGTATGCTGTGAAAACAACATTAATATTAAATGACATCCTTTAAAAAGTGATGGTAAGATACGTTACATATTGTGAATGCTGAAAGGTATCGTCGTAAATGAGCACTTTTTCCATTCTCCAGGAGGAAAAATAATTGCTCCTTAGAAAAAAAGATGACAGATGTGTCCTTGGAAAACAATGCAGGAAAGATGCACCGTAAAATGTCATTGCTGTCCACCTGATTATTCAAAGGTACTGTGATTCCTGGTAAATCATCCATAAGCCATGTTGACAACTTGTGCAGATCAATCAACCTGCTATTCTATCAATTGGGCTGAGAACATTTAAAGGTTGCTGATATTTTAGCTCAGCGACCAATACAATTCAGACATTTGTGCATAATGTTCCAGAGGCAATATGCTCCTAAGGCAAAATGTTAATTGTCTGCATTTGTTTATGGGTAGTTCTAAGCCTCTTCTCTCCTCTCCTCTCTGCCCATCTCTTCTCCTTTTTCTCTACTCTCTTGTCTCCCTTCTTCTCCCCTCCTCTCCTGGAATATAACATGTGAACACGAGAGAGCGTACACACACAAAGGACAGCTGCAGGACTGTGAGGTGCATTTCATTGGAAGCATCCCTGCTTTCCATTTTTTTTCATGCAGACCGGAGGGGTCCAAAACGTATGGCGACTTAGCCTTGCATAAATTGAGAAGACATGTTAACATCATTTACTTATAGGCTTACAGGCCTGCATTGATTCAATTGGGTTGCATGTAAACTTAACTGTTTTAACCATGTAAAATATCTACCAAACTATGACATCAAATGAGAGGGAGAGATTCATGACATAGCATGACTTTCTGAGGAAGAAGCCTTTACGGAGTTTGAATACTGGCATTTTAGAGTATTTGTGCGCTACTGGTTTAGACCACAGAATAGCCTTGGAGCTGTGATAAAAGCATCCCGTATAACAAATGAAGAAATGCCTAAGTCATTTCATGTCGGAGTCTAGACATGATTTAACAGCTGCGAGGCTGCATGATGATGAAATTGGCAGCATGCAGGGCATGGGGCCGAATACTTGAAGCGCTGATTAAGTTTCCTTTTGAGTACACACTGCTGGAAAGTCACCCGCCGATTATGCCATCCTTTGGTGTCTGCAGGGACTTCGTGGGTGGCTTTTCATGTCTCCCATTTTGTTGTGACCATATGTGAAATTAGTGATGATCAGAGGCTGTCGGAGATCTCTTTTAAGGTGATGTGTGCACACATATTGTAGCTGCAATTATGTATGACAGGGGGGCATTTAAACATTTTACGGCTCATAATAAAAAAAAAACTTTTGGAATTGCTGTGTTGATAATGCATAGTTTCGGAATTAACTCTTACAGATGGAGTTCGGTTTTTTGGTTATTTTTATTAATAGTGCCAAAATAACTAAACACTAATTACTTCTGGCCTTCTAAGAAGGAGCCACGAATAGATTATTATTTGAACTAATCTTTTAAATGCCCTGTCACACAGCCAAGCAAATGTACAATGTACTCTATTAATGTAATTCACATTTCAAAACAGCCCACGGAACCAAATGCTAAAAGAGCCATTTATTGCTCCCTCTTTCAATATTTGCTGCACTGTTTGGACTTTCTCTCTTTGTTTACGACAGAGGTTGCATGTAAATATCTGATAAAAGCATCACACGAAAAAAGAGTTTACACTTCTCACTAGACCATTGTAGTAGAGTCAATTATCAGGGACTGTGTGCTGTATCAACACAGTGCTGACATAGCTAATGAGAAGTTGGCCAAGTGATGCCTGTCCAAATAAAGGAGTACGACTCAAATGTCTCAGAGTTACAGACCAAAATGACATAAGCATAGGGGCTCATTTTCAGACTGTTGGCATTGACACGGGACTGCTGAGTCTACAGTCACTCAAACATGGATAAGAGTAATCCTATCCACTTCTCCTCTGATGTCATCTAATGACTGAATAGCAAAGGGGGTCCTGGGTCTATGGCCATAAAAAAGTAGAGAAAGGAGACTGTAAAGGATCAGTTTGTAGTTTTTGTAAATGCAAAATGTCTTGCTCTGTCCTTGCTGCCACTGAAAACCCAGAGAACATAATTGACTTGCTGGTGGTGCAACTAAGTCTTTGCCAAATTTTTAAAGTATTTTAGTCCACAGAGCCTTTTATAATCCCACAGACAGAACACACAGACGCCAGGCTTAGTAAAAATGTAAGTTTGACGCCTTTTCTAGTAAACACAAACCCATAAGAAATAATCTTTTAATAAAATGTGCCTTAATAGAGTCACTGACTAAAACAAAGGGAGTAAATGAACAGCACTTCCAAACAGCAATAATTCCGAAACATAAAAAATAAACAGTATAGTAGCAACAACACAGATCACAGACACAACAGTAAAACCGAAAATGTGTAAACAGACATAATGAGATTCAGTGTCAGGTACTTAATGATCACCACAAACTATACAATTTTTTCCCTGTCTACAGTCTCAACTGAAGCATTGTTTTTATGCTATTTGTGCTTCTGTTGTTGCTAGAATTCAACGGACAACAACCCAGCCAATGGTGAGTTTTGCAGGAAGTGTAAAGTGTAAATGGTTGAAGTTAGAATTGGGTGGATGTCAACTATTGTGTTCAGCAGCACTTTCTGTATAGTGATATAACAACATGCTGAGTCCATGTTGTGCGAGAGACATTTCAGATACTGACATTTCAAAGACAGAATTTCTCTCCGTCTCTCTCTCTCTCTCTCTCTCTCTCATACTGTCCTCCCTCAACTTCATGAACATTCAAAGACATGCAAATATTCAGAAAACAATCAAGCAGCTGAAACTCTCTGCTCTGCTCTGCAGTGTTTCAGTAAGTAGGGGGAGTTGGAGGGCTATTCTAGAGGAAGAGAAAGAAAGAGAGGCTGGTAATGGGATGGGGGGCAGGGAAGGGAAGGGAGGGGGGGTCTTATCCTAGGGCAGCCTATTCATTAAAAAAGTAAATATTTCCACTGACATCATGTCCACTTTCGACACACAAAATGTAAAGTCAGTGGATTTGCTCCTGCTCCGTGGCACGGAGATCCTGCCTGATCGGGATCACTTAGCGCTCTAATTAGAGTCAGCTGCCGCGCTGCTGCTGCTGCCGAGTGCCGGGCACGGAGAAGAGAGCAGAGGAGAGGAGAACAGAGAGGAGAGGAGAACGGAGAGGAGAGGAGAACAGAGAGGAGAGGAGCAGAGAGGAGAGGAGAACGGAGAGGAGAGGAGAACAGAGAGGAGAGGAGCAGAGAGGAGAGGAGCAGAGAGGAGAGGAGAACAGAGAGGAGAGGAGAGGAGCAGAGAGGAGAGGAGAACAGAGAGGAGAGGAGCAGAGAGGAGAGGAGAACAGAGAGGAGAGGAGAGGAGCAGAGAGGAGAGGAGAACAGAGAGGAGAGGAGAACAGAGAGGAGAGGAGCAGAGAGGGGAGGAGAACAGAGAGGAGAGGAGCAGAGAGGAGAGGAGAACAGAGAGGAGAGGAGAGGAGCAGAGAGGAGAGGAGAACAGAGAGGAGAGGAGAACAGAGAGGAGAGGAGCAGAGAGGAGAGGAGAACAGAGAGGAGAGGAGAGGAGCAGAGAGGAGAGGAGAACAGAGAGGAGAGGAGAAAAGAGAGGAGAGGAGAAAAGAGTGGATAGGAGCAGAGAGGAGAGGAGAGAGAAGCGGAGAAGAGACGGGAGGGGAGGAGAGAGGAGAGAAGAGAGAAGGGGAGAGGACGGGAGGGGAGGAAAGGAGAGGAGAGGGGAGAAAACAGAGATGAAAGAGGAGGGGTGGAGGGGAGGGGAGAGAAGAGATGAGAGGAAAGGAGAAAAGAGGACAAGATAGGAGCAGAGAGGACATGATAGGAGTGGAGAGGAGAGGAGGGGAGAAAAGAGAGAGGAAAGGAGAAGAGATAAGCAGAGGGGATAGGAGAGATGAGAGAGAGAAGAAAAGAGAAGAGGAGAGAAGAGATGAGCATAGAAAAGAGAGGAGAAGAAAAGAAAGGAGGAGAGAAACAGAGAGCAGGAAAGGAAAAGAAAGGAGAGGAAAGGGAAGGAGAGAACAGATGAGTGGAGAGGAGAGGAGAGAAGAGAGGAGCAGAGAGAGGAAAGGAGAGGATATGAGACGAGAAGATGAGAGGCGAGGAGAGAAGAGAAGAGGAGAGGAAAGGAGAGAAGAGAAGAGCAGAAGAGAGAACAGAGGAAGAGAGGAGCGGAGTGATCCAACTTGGCACCCTCTCCGTCTTCCCACACTGCAACTTCAGAAGTCCCTGTGTGCATGCAGGTTTCGCCCCCCTCAGACACTCCTCCGAGGCCACGGTTCTACGCAATGCCGCCCCGACATACATTTGCAATTCACACCTCATTTTCAACATAATAATAGCAACTTGGCTCTTGGTGAAGAAGACATCGACAGTACAAAGCTTTGAAAAAAGAAAAGGAATGACAGCAGTAATCTTCTCATAAATCTACATATTATGCTGCATCATGTTTTTTTTTTACTTCATGTCAGTCCAAAAAACAAGCCTGGAAACGTGAACGCCACATGCAATGTCAGACATTTACTATGAAAACTTCACTGGGTCAATTGAGCATATTGTGTATATCATATTCCTGATTTGTGTTGCATGGCTGGCAGTAGTTATACCTGAAGGGTTGTAAAATGGTGTATAAAAGTTCCCCTAACAAAACTGAAGGACAGGCTATTCACATTGCTCCCTTGCTTTGGGGTGGGGGCACATTACCCATTTCTTCCAAGTCACTATCGCCCTGCGTAACAAGGAATATCGCCACATGAACATACCCCCGCCCCCAACAATCTCCTACTGTATATATTCCCCAACACGAGTCAGGCCACGTACCTAAACACCCATATGTTAAAAGAGTAACGTACAGTATCCTTGGTTCACAGCTGAATTTTAGAGGCATTTTTTGTCTTGGCTTTCATGACCACATCACATGAGGTTTTATTGGAGGTCCTGGAAGTTCTTACTCTTTTACTAGGAGGTGTACAGGGTTTTTCCACAGACAAAAATGTCCTCCTTCCCCCTCTGCCTTGTTAAGGCTGTGATAACAATAAACTAAAGATGACACATTTAGGTTACTTACGGACGTACGATTGCATTTTTGGTATTGAAAGGTTTGTGCAAAACTGTGTGTCTCATTTTACAAACAGGTTATTACATTACTATGATTTTATGTTTCTCTGAAGAAGACAGAACAGAATGTCAAAGCTCCAGGTGGAAACTGGCAAAGAATTAGAGAGACCAATCCGGAAATCTGTCAGAAGACCATAATGCTGTTATGATGGTAAACCTAAGTAGGCGTATTGATGTTTTTTTTTTTTTTTGTGGCGGGCGGGGGTCTTTTGAGATCTCTCTCTCCTCTTTCTTTTAAATGTTGTTTCATATCTGAGGGCAAAACCTACATCTGACTTTTTTTCCCTGAGACTTTCTTTGCTAAACCAATAAAATTATCACAGCAGCATGTAGGGCTTGTTAAACTGCATGCCGCCCCACAAATGTCACCTCATTCGGGTTCACAAATGGCTGAGAGGTAACATTAACACTCCTGTCATTGCACAAGATCACACTCTCCTGATAGGATCAAGCTGTACTGACAACCATCCGACACGTCCTGGAAGAGAGCTTGCTCAACTTTGCAAAATTATATCAATGTCTCCTCGCATAAATTATATCAATCTTAACAGAATGGAGAATTAGGATCATATCAACAAACTCATTTTTAAAACTACTTTAAACTACTAGACTTGAACTGCACAGCGGCAAAGTGAGTCACAAGTATTAGGCCTACAACACTTCAAAAAGCACTCTTCTGTAGAGCAGGAGAGAGAATGTGTTTACGTTCTTTGCAAATGATAAATAAGAGCCGTCCATTGGGACGTTTGAAAGCGGACTCATAAATGACACCATATGCCTCTAATGAACAATCAAGAAAAAAGGTGTTCGTTTAAGGTGTTTACATACTTAAAAATAAAACAGTTCACATGTGGGTAGGTGCCATGACATGACTTACTTCATGTCTCTTACTTCACTCTTCAAAGTAAGGGATGCTAATTAAGCATTATCGCACGAGTGGGAGTGGTGTTGTTGGCCAATATCGCCACGGCTGTGGTTCGCCGCAGGCACGAAGCCGAAGGCTGAGTGCCGTAGGTAACTACAGCCGTGGCGATATTGGCCAACAACACCACGACCACGAGTGCGATAATGCTTTTATACAACAGTTCCATTGCCAACAAAAAAAAGATACCCGAGTGCATTTTTAGGAAGGATAATTATTATTTGCCATCGTTTTATTTAGCCCAGTTCCTCCGCTATGCGAAGTAGGCCTAGCTCAGAACGCTTGTGGTTGCTATGCAACTGCTAAATCAAAGAACATGGAATGCCGTCTCTGGTTAAATCAAAGCGAAGAATCAACGTCGCGGAGTGATTATTAGCTGTGAAGAGTCACCAGTGGTGATATCGGTTAATATCACCACTGATAGAGCGCGTCTCGTCCAATCAGATATTGCTAAATCGTTCGACCGGACCTAACTGTTGTATAACACTCAATTAGTTTAACATTTCGCATACAATATCCCATACAATATCTATCCATTTGAAGAAAAAAAATCCATTCAGTTGTTGAAACATCCTGACCTATTTCACTTCTACATAGCCTACCAGTATGGTTTGGCTGCCAACTGAGCTTGTAGGTGAAGATCCTTGAAGGTTTGAAGACTTCATGTATTCAATGAGTGAAAAAAGTTATAGACAGCTGCAGGTTTCCAAGAGCGCAATCAGAACTTGCTGATTTTACAGAAGATGAGAAAAAAAACATTCTCACTCTTGGCCTAAGTAGAAGACATTCTTCCTCCATCAATATTTCCCTCCTCTGTGCCTATGGAGAAATGACGTAATGGGGTTGATATGCGGGAAGCTTTGAGAGAGGTTGGGAGCATCTGTCTGCATGATCTTCCTAGGGATGTCTTACTAAAAGGAATGAAAAGCAGCCAGGAACATGGCAGAGCGTAGATGTCATTCTGTTTTTTATTGCGACAGGGCTGGACAAAATTGAATGCCCTTATTATTAATCCCGTCACCATCTATTCATGGTTAGTCATCGCAGAGATATGTAGCGCAAGTTTTCTGTCCACCACACTAAATCCATCATTGTGTTGACTATTAGTGGGTATTTATAATCCATTCCCAAAAATCCTGGCAAAACACAGGAAGAACATCTTTCAGATTTAAGACTTAAGAATCAATTTGAAATAAAGGGATTCCTTTGGCTGATCATCATGAGGCAATACATGCCAAACAACTGTTTCTTCAAGTTGGGTGACCGGTCCAAGTTTTCCAAGTAATACTATAGGCCACTGAAGACTCTGCCTCAGGAACCAAAATGTCACTGTTTCGACACCATAGATTACTACTGTGAACATACTGTAGGAGTACTGGGAAAGGATGAGGGAGTCGTCCGCTAGTATCAGGCTGGGAGGTTGATGCTTGTAGATACAGAATTATATTTACTGGGGATTTACAAGAGTAGTTTTGAAACGTTTGTCAGTCGCCCACCTGGCGTTCGTATTGCTAGAGATAGAAATCTACTTGGATGAGTGTATTATCTTACACTGGCGGAACTTGACATGTGTATGTTACTGACATTAAAAGTAGAGGAAAACGTGGTTTTATGCATCACTTCTATTTTAGGGCGTATGTGAAGTTTACACATAAAAAAAAACCCATGGGTTAACACGCTGTTACAGTATGTCACGCTAGATACAGAGACAGTTTACTCTTGCTTATGTTTTGCTTGCGGTGTAAATTCCTAATCAGTCATAAACATTTAAATAGCAATTAGTAGGTTATCAGTGCTGCTGTTGATCACCAAAACATATTACAGTAACTGAACTTTAATTGAACTTCTAGCTTTGTTGTCCCTTTTTTTAATTTAGACTGTCATAACCATATAGACTGTATACAGTATATACAGTCTATGGTCATCAGCCATCATGACTGTAATCACCCATCACCACCACCATCTCCATCACCCTGCTGCATGGTACTATAAATTGTTAATGCACGGCCCCAGCCGTGGCGCGACTGGCTGGGGCACCTGCACCACACACCGGCGTCCCGGGTTCGATTCCTGCCCCGTGGTCCTTTCCAGATTCCACCCCAACGCTCTCTCCCACTCACTTTCTGTCTCTCTCTACTATCCTATCATCAAAGGCATAAAAGCCCCAAAATATATATGATTTTAAAATGATAATAATAATAAAAAAAATGTAATACACAATAACTTGGTTGCGATTTGCCAGTGAACCTAGTGGATGAACACGAACACAGTGTACTCTCATGCGCACCATGAATGACAGGATAATAGAGGGAAGGTAAAGTGACAAAGAGTGTCTGTAAAACTTTATGGACTTTTTTCTCTTGATGGTTGACACCATCAATATGGGAGCCTATAAGTCTTTCACACAGCAATTCTGTGTGATTTGTCATCTAGTGTTGAAAGTTGCCTCTCATGTGTTTTTTTGCTGATAAAGACGACCTCTCATTGGTTTCCCTTAAGATAACAAATGTCATTTTGATTAAACACAATACATTTTACATGATCCCCCCACCGAGAGAGAAAGCGTGTTTGTTTACAGCAATGGCCAAATGCCTTGTACCTGATGTAAGACACGCTCCTCCAACTCATGTTTTGTGCCTTAACATGTGCTTATAAACGACCACAAATTTAGACTAGGGGGTTTAGAAAACAAAGCTGCCACTCCATCACACTATAATCTTCCAGCATTATGCTGTAAATCAACTCGCTTTACGAGGGCGCCTAAGAGATCAGCTGGTTGAAATTACTGTACAGAACTACAGGTGTTCTCCCTTAGGACCACCATTTCCCTTCGCTTCTCATTTCCCTGTTGAGCGTTCCCATGAGGCGCGGTGCTGGTGGACAGATGCACCACTCACCACGTGCAGGTAAGACCACAACAGAATGGGAGGGGTGGCACAGTCAGTATAGGAATGTGAGCGTACTGTTCAGTAGAGTATACGTTGAAACAAGGAGGAGATACACATTTAATGTGGTGATGTTGTAATGACCACTCAGTCAGCATGCTGACTATCAGGAAACAAGGAGGGGAACGGATTCCACAAAAATGGTGATATACTGTAGCCTACTCCATCCAGCAGACAAAAACATCATAGACTTGTCTTGTCTTCAAAAACAAACAAACAAACTTTTAGCACTTTTAGGCTTTATCAAGAGCATCTGAACAGTTGAACCTGACTTTCTAAAGTCAGAAGTAGGCCTGTTTGTGGAATGATTAGACTGTAATAGCCAGAAGGCCCCACAACCCCCATTAAAAAAAAGCCAGTCATGTAATGGCAAGCTTTGGGTTGACTCATTTGTGTAGTCTATACCATGGGAGAGGACAATTTATCATAGAGGGCCTATTTATGAGCTCTTTGATGATTTCACTATGATTTCATGGAATGCTCCTCTGCTGGGGTTTTCAGAGGCTGTGTTTAGACTATTTGTTTACAGTGAGGCTCGCAGTACAGAAGACTGCATAATGGAGAGAGCAGCCTTTTCACCATTTGATGACACATCTGCTGCTCGATGGCATCACTCTAGGAAAACCCAGACAACGCTCTCAGTTTGTACTGATTAGGAAGGAGCAGGACCTAACATTATCTATCATGCAGTGAAACATGGTTCTTTGAAATAAGCCTGAGGCTTATGAAATGGAAAACTGAGTTAAATGGATTTAGCCTACATGCCACTAAATCTAAAGACTGAGAGTTGCTTAATATAATTTCTCTGTCTGGAATATTCTTATAGGTCTACAACCAGTACTGTATGGAAATATGTCTAGTGAAGTGGAAATTAACCTTATTTATAGTTTGATAGTCTATACTGTAGCTTAATATGATTTTTTTTTTTTTAATTTGACCTCATTTATGTGTTGGCTAGGCTAAATTTCTATAATCGACTAATTAAATAGGCTAGGTCGCTTAATTTGCAGCAGTAATAGGCCTACATTTAGTATTTTCAATCCTAACAATGAACTTCGTCCTCTAAAAGCAAGCAAATATACGAAAAATGACACCAAGAGTGAGAGGTCAAAGATTCATCTTGAGGTGGCGAAAATGTTCTCGACAAACTTTAACATGAGCCTAAACATGTTACCCATCGATGACGTGTTGCCAGTTGCCACTGCATGGCAAACTTAAGTGCGGCTCTGCGTTAGCCTCTGGCGCACATAGAAATAAACATTTGTTGTTGCCAAGAAATTCGTACAGTTTGAACAAATCTACTGGAAAAACGGGAGTGCTAACACTGAGATGACCTAAATAGACACTTAAGTAAAACAATTTTCAGCCACAACCATGGAAATACTACTAGTAAACAGGTTTTTTTCTGATCTACACTTACTACTCATGCGCCATTACAGAAGCGCCTCTGCCCACGCCATATCAGCTGTGATGAGTGAAGACAGTGGAGGAGAGGTAGTCTTTCTTCTTATCTTGTCGTTAGGAAATAGCCATTTGTGGGCCCAATGTTACCTGGTGATAGACAAATTAAAACTCCGATGGTGAGCGGGGAGTAGGGCAACGAGTTACTTCGAAGAGACCGTCAATTTAGAGTTATGTCAACCCAACTTTAGGGCAGCTCTACGTTAGCTTCTGACAAACTTAAGTCGGGTATGTATGAACAAGGAGAGAGAAAATTAGCCAAGAAATGAGTACAGTTTGAACAAATCTATTGTTAAAAATGGGAGTGCTAACACTGAGAAGACCTAATAGACACTTTAGTAAAACAATTGGATAGGCTAGCCTACAGTAGCCTACTTTTCAGCCACCACCATGGATTACGTTTAGCCTACCTCATGCGCCATTACCGAACACTCTTCTCTACCCACCATATCAGCTGTGAAGACATTGGAGGAGACAGTCTTTCTTCTTATCTACGAGTTACCTCGAAGAGGCCGTTCAGGCGTCAATTTAAAGTTATGTCAACCCAAAAGTGCTAGGCTACGTTCTAGGATTTTCATTTTTATCCCAGGCTCTGCAGGATTATGTTAAGTAAGAAATTAGATTCTTCTGATTTTATGGGTAGAGTGGGGCGTTTCTAGACTTTAAGGACAACCTGGGCTTATACTGCGTTCATGCAGCTCGGAACCTCGGAGGACCTGCCTTTAAAAAGTCCCGACCTCCGAAAAAAATTGTGTTCATGAGATCAGTTCGGAAAATAAATACAGGAAACGCATAAATACGTTATTACAACTGCTTAGTATGGTTGAGCAAGAAGGAAATTGTCTTGGGCGAGTGTTTCTGTCTGTGTTGTTAATTTAGCGACAAATTACCTTGCCTATTCGTAATGACAGTGAAATTCACCTCTTGTGTTGTTGCAAGGGAGGCCGTCGTGGTTGGAGAATATGATAGTGACGTCAAGTCGGACACCTCGGGGCACAAAACTTCCGCACGAGTCTCCGAGGAAAAAATCCCACCCGACCTAGCGTTCATGTCATTTTTCCGCTATCGGAGGTCAGAAATTTCCGAGGTTCCGAGCTGCATGAATGCAGTATTAAGGCCCCGGTACAGTTCACGCACCCGACTTGTCGTGCGACATGTTGACGTCACGGGGAACGTTGTAACCATGTATACTTGCGCGTGGTAGTCGCGACACAATTTGCAGTATTCTCCTGAACGGAGGCACGGTATCCATTGACGTTAATGGCAGTAGCAACTAGCTTCTTTGCTGATATTTCAGACTTAGCTTGCACAACTGAAGGATTAGCCTACCATCTCGTTTATGAGATGAGCTTGTGTAATCTCCCTAAATGGAAAGATATATATTTTTTTTTAGGTCTAGCAGATATCCTTTGGTTGAAAATAAATCTCTTCCTTACCTTTTGCTGGAATACTTATGTGCCTCGGTCCTAGTCATTTCCCCCTAATATCCTCCTGTTGCAACTCGGTAACTTCGTTAACTTATCCAACGTAGTTCACGACTGTAAACAAATCAGTCATCCAAACGGCAACTCTCGCTGCAGCCTAGCCAAGTTAAAGCAATAGTTCGGAATTTTGGACATAGGACCTCATTTCCAACTCAGTCTGGGTGATGTAGGTCGGTGAAGACCATTTTCAGTGAATTTCTGCCCTTCCTATGAGTTGCAGCGTTATCTCGTGCTAATCTGGTGCCAAGATAACGCAAGTCAACGGTAACATCCAGCCTGCCACTGAAAACACTCCACAGAACACCCGAAACAAATACATTTTAACGTCAGACTATCGATGCACATGCCTAGTGTTGATAGATCCATGTTAGAAATAAAACGAACTTTGCATCGCATTGCAATAGCCTACTTTGTTCCCTGTATGGCAGTGGCGGATTGATATTGAGAAACTAGTCCCTCAAAATGTAATAAATCATTGAGTTGCAAGGTTAGTTTTACTTCTAAAATTATTCTATCAACACGGACATGTATATCGATAGTCCGACGATTTAATTGACTTGTCTCGGGTGTGCGGTGGAGTGAGTAAGACTGTTGTTGATGTCAGACTGATGTTACCGTAGAAATGTGTTAGCTCAAAACCAGCGTTAGCAAAGGGGGACGCTGCAACTGAAGGAAGGGGCTAAACGCGATAAAAACGGTCTCCACCGACCTATATCACCTCGGTAAAGTTGGAAATGAGGTCCTATGTCCAAAATTCCGAACTATTCCTTTAACTTCCCACTTTTCAAACTTACTATTATTCAAACTTCATGACTACAGTCGTTTTTAAAATGAATGGGCTTATTTAAGATGTTGGATAGGCTATATGATAATGCCTGAATGTGGTTTATGTGGTTGATGACTGTATAAGGACACTGGCTCCGTGAGCTTGGCTTCAATCTCTTCCTAGTTGTCGTGCGAGGTTGGCGCGCGCGGCTGATAAAAAATGTTCGGTGTCCGACAGGTCGGCGCGCGGCTGAAATGTGGCTTGCGACACAGGAAATTACGTCATTTTGACGTCACATTGTCGCGCGACAGGTCGGGTGCGTCGAGTATACTTCTAGCATTAGCCCCTAGTGTCAATGCGCGCGCGCAGCGCGCGCCGAATTTTTTTTTAAGGGGACATTAAGGGGTGCGCGAAATGAAGAAGGCAATGGAGGATCTACAGTAGCCTATTAAATTATAATGTTATAATCCTACATTGTATTTTTTACAAGGAACACAAGATAGCCTACTCATAGGAAGAGCACTATTGAGAGAAAAATTAGGCTTATCTGACTACAGCTGTTACAACTACCCATACGCTTATACTATCCAGAGACACACTACAGTGTACTACCAGTGGATGACAAGGAGTCTGAGTAGATATAGCATATCCTATTGTAGGTCTAAATCAAAACAAACAATTTTCCTTTTCGAAGTTGAACTTTTAAGCCTAGCCTACTCATCTGCTCCTCTCAGAATGTGTGTAGACAAACACATAGTCCTACCAACGATTCATATCAAGCATCTGCCATGGCTATATGACAAACAGGGGTCTGAATACAACCTCTGATATGAAAAATAAATTATTTTGAAGTGGGGGAAATGGGGAGGTATGAAAAAATGCAGAAATGTGATGTTATTTCAAAAAGGATTTCTCGTGATTACCGCTAATTATACAGATACATTCTATACGCCATTGGAATCAGTAGGATCTCCTGTTTATTTTGATATGCAGTTTGCCATAGGGCAGTAACGAAATCATGAGATATTTCACAGAGAAGAATTGGTATGGCGCAGAACTGCATGTGACATTCATTTTTGTATGTAACTGTAATTTTCAACGCTAAGTATCTCGCGAACCGCTCACCATAGAAACTAGTGGCTAGTGCCACTGTAAAGGTCAGGTTACGTAGTTTCATATGATATGCCTGTTATTTCTATGCGAAAATATCTCGCAGCAATATGACCGAAAAGAATGTGTGCGGCCGCGGCTGCATGGTGCGTCTCTCGGAGAATGCAGAGAGAGTCGGCCGGCGGCGCGATGGTAATAATCTTCTCGCGGCCCGGTACCCATAGATTGAGAAACAAACACTGGGCTAGCCCATGTAGAAACGTGTAGCCAGTGTTGTATTGTGATGCCAATCGATAGCTTGCTTAGCCTACTTCTAGTGGTGCTCAACATTTAGCACCAGGCAAATGCTGGTTGATTTTGAAAGTGGCTGATAGATTCAAGCATTAAACATTTTACCCCGGGCTCGGCTCAAATTACCCCGGGCTGAAGCCCCGGTAAAATCGGCTGGTGACGCCACTGGGTAGAGAACTGATGTTGTAGTTTCGCTTGATAAGTCAGCTGCTACAGTATGTAGCCTACAGTAGGCCTAGCCTACTGTATATAGCTGGCACGCAGCTAATGTTGACTTTATCTTATGTTGGTATGGTGGCACAGCTGAGACAGAGCTCACTCTCTGGCTGAGCTGATGCGCTAAGGGTAACATTAGCATCCTGTGTGTAAACATGACTTTTGTCCAGTTGACATGGATAAGTAAGCCTAATAATGTAGCTTAAACTGTCTCATGTTCAGTAGCTATATGGCATACTGAGCTGAATGTTTAATCCTCTGTCTTTTCAAATTTGATTTGATGTTATACTTTTAATTTGGTCATTTTTTTTTTTATCATATGTTGTTGTTTTTTGTAGCCTACAAATTATCCAACCACTATCATTATCACCACCAGCCAGTAACATCTCCAGATTCACCACCGTAGACCGTAAACGATCACCACACCACCCTCATCAATCCAGGTAACCCAACCACTTGCATCCTGTTCAGTGTTCAGTAGTCTAACATACCGTAAAGTGACATGAGGAGCAGGATTCAGGGAATTTCTGGAATATCATGAGATTTTAATTAAGTCTATTCCAGAGATAGGAAGTCAAGAAATTTTATCATTTTTGTGGCAGTCCGTGAATATCAGGGAATTAAATGAATGAAGTGGGTGAAATGGTTCTGTAGATCTACAAACTCATGAACACATGGTGATATAGGGCCTATGTTTGAACAAACTAGGCCTACTACCATAATTATAATCATATGAATATAAATCTGTGAATTTTGTGGTCAAAGTAGAAAATATTCAAAAACTTTTGTGTGGTTTATCATGATTCCGTGTGAATGTGATCATGTAAACTAATGGGAGCCTAGGGAGAGAATGGGGGAAGAGCATGATAATGTAGGCCTAATTATGACCGCAGCTCAGCAAATATATATGTATATATTTTTTGTGCGGCCATGACAGCCCATCCCATAACCATTTAATGTATAGCGCCACCTAGTTAAAAAACTAAAAAGCAAAAATGAGGTGTTGTAACTAATCGCAGGTATCTCTGACCTGACATGGTCAAAACTGCACGAAATTGGAAGTGCTCTGAATGCACGCCACGTTTCGTGGAATTCCGTTAATGGGGGGCCATACAATAAATTAATTTATGCGTACATTTAGTGACTGTACAACAACTGGCCTGTAGATGGCCAGACACAATTTTCTGTGAATATCTCGAGAACCGTAAGGCTTAGGGGCCATGTCAACCCATCTCATAACCACTCATTTAATGTACAGTATAGTGCCATATAGTCACAAATAAAAAGGCAGAAATTATGCATTGTAATCGCTGGTATTGCACACAATTTGAAGTGTAAGATCATTATGACACCCTCTGAATATGCCAAGTTTTGTGTAGTTTGGTTCATGGGGAATATGTACAGTATATTTATTATATGGCTCTCTAGAATGTTGAGGGAGCTCCCATTCACTCCGCTGCGCGTCGGGGTTCTGTCCGTCCTGTCGGGAATTATTTTCCGATAATGACCGGCGTTCTAGGCATTATCCCTTACTTAGTGACTGTACACTACACACACGCATGCACACACACACACACACACACACACACACACACACACACACACACATATAAAGGTATGCACACACATGCCAGCACACCCACACCCACACACACACCCACACACACACACACACACACACACACACACACAGACTAGCACAGACAAACACGTACACGCACATACATACATACACACAGGTACTGTACGTGCACGTTCACATATGCACATATATATACACACACACACGCATAAACACACATACAGTTTACACACAGTAGACAGGCAATCATGCATACATGCACCTGCACACACACATAAACACGTACACATGCATGCACACAACACCCCCCCCCCCCCCCACCCCCACACACACACACAAAAAGGTACACACACATACAGTAAAACACACACACACACACACACACACACACACACACACACATCATAAGGCGAAATGCTCCTGCACACATTTACAGCGCTGTCTGATAACTGATAACATTAGTCTAATATTGGAGCGGTGTGAATGTGGGACCGGATGGACCAACTCCTGACTTGAATCGAACATAACCCCATGCAGAGACACACATGCGCACAGAACCACTTTGCAGGTGCGCTCTCTCTCTCTCTCTCTCTCTCTCTCTCTCTCTCTCTCTCTCTCTCTCTCTCTCTCTCTCTCTCGTTCTCTGTCTCTCTCTCTTTCGCAGCAGGTCACCAAATCAAATTATGTTAGGTGCTTTTACATCAACTGCTAACAAACAGGAAAGGAAAACATTTTACAGATCAGGAATGGTCCATTTTGAAGTGGTTATTTAGTATTAAATAGGCTTGCATAAATGGTAACATTTCTTATGGCTATGTACATGTTTGCCAGAAGAAAATGCTACTGTATAATAAACATAAAATGATTCTGCTGACTTGAATTAAAATGTAATTTCAGATGATAAATTAAAATGTGATTTTTGGTGCTGCAAGCTTTCCTTTTTCAGTCATGCTAAAATACTTTGACCAGTACTCGACGAAATAATGGTGAGAACAGTCTCATACCACATCAGAAATGTGGGATGAGTCTCTGAACATATGAACACCAGAGAAATAGTTGTGCCAATGTGGCTTTTGTAGTGTCAAATGCCAGCCTTGTAACAGCTGTGTTCATCTTGTTATTGTGCTGCTAACGTAATGCAAGCGAAAATGAGAAGGCTTGTAAAATATCATGAAGAGGATGAATACATGCTAGAGGGTCACTAACTTTGCTAACAATTAACAGAAAGGGGGAGTGTTTTGATTATTGAGAGGAACTGATAATTCGGCACATTTAATTTTATTTCTGAAAATGAGTTGTGGTAGCAAGACATGTTGTACCATTAAAACTGTAGAGGGATGGTAGAGTTGGTTCATCCATTGAATTACCTTTGGGATTAGTAATATCCTCAAATGTCATGCAATAGCATCTAGTCAAAAACAATGGGCTAAATCTCCTGTCTCCTAGGCATTTAAAGAGGAACTATGCAGGATTGGCAATTTCATCTCTGGTTTCGGTTTCGTTTTTCGTTTTCGCTCGTTTTATGCTTGCATTTTCTCTGCAGAGCTTCCCTGACAGCTTTAGCGTGTATATTATCTATACATGTATAGGCTATATTTAAATATATAAATTGCAATCGTGGTTCTTCGTCTCAGACTTCCAGATGTAAACAAAGAGCGATCGTCTCCTGCAGAAAGTTGCATAGGGTCTCTTTAAAGGATCTAACTTTCAAGGATCCTTGTTTTACAAATATTTCCCTTGATTCTAAGGAACACCGAAGGTTAAGGAATATGTTTCCGTTCAGATTCGTCATCACAATCGGCATTCAAGCAATCATGTGCTCTGATCTGTAGGCCTACATGCCAAAGGCTGATGATGACAGAGGTTGATGAAAAGCAGGCTTTGCACGGACTGTATTTCATCAAGCAGTCATGTTCTAATCACATATAATCATGACCTTGTCAAAAAGCCACTGTCAGTGAATGCCGTTCCAGAGTAAGAAAACTTGGTGTCACAGCCTCACGAAGACAGCATAGTACTGTATGTGACTTCAGTGTGTTTAGCTGCAGAGCACCACAATGAGTTAGCATTCAGTGTTGTGGAGGAAGGTCATTTTAATGGTAAATCATCAGATACTAATCAATTTACAAGTGAATTAGTTGTACTGATGCACCTTGCACATTATTCTTCATTATGTAGAAACCAGGTTTGTGTACAATTCCGAATTTTAGAATTGGCCTCAATTCATGAATTGGAATTTGAATTGAATTGGCTCCGTTCCACAGGAAGTTGAATTTGAATTGGAATAACAGGAAGTGGAATTAAATTCAAAGCAATTCCACAGTCACACAACAGAAGTAATGTGTTGAATCTCACGTATGTTCTGTTTTGGGAAGGCTACTTTGGAAATGTAATTAGGTACTGTTTTAAGTTATAAGTTTCATAAGTTATGTGTTTGATGCAATCATACTGTATCTGATATGCTTGAAGCTTCATTGTTAAACATCCTTAAATGATGTATATGAATTTCTTTGAGTTTAATTTCATTTCAATTCTATTTCCTTTAATTTCAATTCAAATTCTGAATCCTGTTTTTTGACCTCAATTCAAATTCAAGAATTGAATTGGAAATTAGGAGTTATTCTCAATTCAATTCTGAATTTTGCACAAGCCTGGTAGAAACACTGGAACAAGGACCCGGCAAATAGATGCAAATTTCCAATATTGAGTCAATGGTAACTTGGGGTCGACATTTTGTAGAGCATTAAGCTGAAGTCCCATTAATTTTCATTTCAAAGTATCTAAACATTATTCCACGTACATCACAATATTTAGATGTTGTGACTGATGATTATCTGTGTGATGAATGATGAAAGCTTTTCAAGGGAAAATATTGCTAGCCTCTCTGTGAACTATGGCAGTCCAACGAGATCTTTGTGTGCGTTTTAACCACATTTACAAAGCGTTGTCTCATTTGTGCTGTGTGAGGTTGATGTACTGTATACTGCCAAGGACCTGTCAACATTTTAGAGACACACTAAGATGGAGGTAATGCTCAATATTATTGGATAATGCACAGCAATAAAACCAGGGTTAGGCAATGGCAGGGGCTATTCACCGTGTTCCTGTAAGAGGAAGTAGACAGATAGCGTAATTGGCCATTCATGCCGTCTTAACTGGAAACAGTTGGAAATGCTTTGAGGCTTGATTGTGCCATTTGTTTTCTCATTTGCGCTGTTGTGCATAGACAGCTCGGGGGGGCGCGGATGGTGGTGGTAGTGATGTGTGTGTGTGTGTGTGTGTGTGTGTGTGTGTGTGTTGGGGGGGGGGGGGGGGGGGGGGTCAAGTGAGATGTAGGACTTACAATCAAAGACATCTGCTTACATCTGGCGTCTGATCCTGTAGTAGAGGATGAAAATCGTATGAGTGGTGGTGTGAGGTTGAAAGTGACGTGGGGGAGGAATGCAGAGGTGACATCTCTGACAAAGAGTTACACCTGGAAAAGACATTGAATCTACTTTCTTTATTCGGTAACCTCTTATACCCATGTGTCTGCTGTGTTCACATAAACCCATATAGGAAACATAGTTCACTTTTGTTGTTACAGAAAATCACTACTTTGTATCTTGATATTCCAGTTACAATTGAGTCATTAGTTTTGAGTCCATTGAACACGCCACTGTCTTATTCCTTGTTGACATGGTACCCTCAACGTGACTTTTAACTTGAGTCACAGTTCTAAAAATATTTCTCTGTTTTGTAATTGATTAAACATCTTGTTAATGAATGATGGATTGCCTCTAACAGTCTCTAGACTCTGCGGTTGCTCATTTTGGTTAAACAAATTACTCACAATCCCAGCAACATGAACAGAGCTATCAATGCTTTCCATATGCTCTTTTGACTAGTTGTCACTAATGGCATGTCTGTTATTTGCACCTAAGCTATATTTTAGCTAACTGACCTGTTGTGGAAAATAATATTTCATAGTTATTTGGTTACATATTTTGGCTCTGAATTTACAGTAGTTTGTCTTTATTGAAAGTTGAGGGTAATTAGTAGAACTTCATGTCAAGAAAGAGCAAACACACAACAAGAGCAAAAGTGTGGATCTGAAATCCAGCACATATATTGTCGTTATTTGTTGCTATTGGTCACTGTTGACAAATTACCATTATAGAAATTACTGAACTGTACTGCCACAGCACAAAGTGTTACTGAGACTACAGGGATGGTTTAATCTTGACCTAAGCACTTTCTAATGAAGTAATGAAGAAAACATTGTTTTGCCTGTTGGCTTTTGTCTTCCTTTCCACTTTCCTAGTCCAACTTTGACAGAATGCAGCTGTTGTCAGAATTTTGCACCAGTCAATTACATCAGATTTGTCTGGATTAAAAACTTGAAAAACAAATAAACACAATTCATTCCAGTTGCACCAGGCAAGGCAGCTTTTAATGAATTCATGAACTGAGCCAGGGAAATAAAACAATAAAGATACATACAATGAGGAATGTGGGGGTGCTTAGAAATGCACCACGTTTTATTTTGTCTCACCATACTTGGTTGTGTGAACGCCGGTCATTGTAGGGGAAAATAAGAGCAGGGCGAAGGAAAGACCCGGTTCACCCTGTCGAGACTTTTTTTCTATGATACTGACTGCCGTTCTATACATTATCCCTTTCTTAGCCTAGGTTATGTCATCACTGTAAGAGCAGAAGCCTACTCATGTTCAGAAAAAAAGGTGTTACCGCACCACTCATTAAGTGTACAGTATGTTGTTTGAGGGCTTGCATTGTCTGAACTCTAATCCTATCAGTCTAATTAAGTCCTATCATCTGTATTCATAGAAACCTTCTCATATGCCCAAAATAACATGGATGTCATAGATGAAGTGGGCAGATTCCCTACAGAGAATAATAACGCAAGAACATTTCATCTGTCAAAAAATTATTTTATTAGCCTGGCAAGCCAAACTATACAGAAATGTATAGTCTGGAGTTGGATCATTCACAGAGCTGAAGCCTGTGGGTCGGATGAACCGGTGTCTTTCAAACTGCTCTGCACGTAATAGGCCAGCACTTGTGACAAATCGTAGCTGGTCGGCAAAATGGCAAATACATCCTTCTTTAAAACGAAAGACTCGAGTGCTTCTTTCTGCTCAACCTTCAAAGAAAAGCTCAAGTCTAACTCTTCCAAAGCCGCTTCAAACAAGCGTGCTTCGTTAGCCACATCCATCTTTCGTTGTTCTCTGTGGTTGTTGCAACACGGTCTCCCACCCAACTCGTCGAACGAGGACGCATGGGCAAGCCCCCTGGCGTCAATATCGGAAGCCGAAGGTGAGCTAAGGCGGGCTCAAGGACTCCGTACACAGATAGAGCGTTCTGATTGGACAGGCTGACTTGGTGCTGAATGCAGGCTTGGCCTTAACGGTGCGACCTTAGACCATCCCGCTAGGCAAAACATATTTTTTGCCACTAGGGTGCGTCTAGATTTCTAGGCTAGTATTTTATAGTAATAGTGTGCAATTAGTTTTTACAGGCTTCATAATAAGGTAAGGTTTGACTTTTTATTGCCCTCATCTCCCTCGATATATTTGTTTTTGAAGAGAATTAGTGAACAACTTTGCCATCTGTCATTGCAGAGTGGGACCCCTGTGTTGGCCAAGCTCTAATGAGCGAGAGAGAGAGAGAGAGAGAGAGAGAGAGAGAGAGAGAGAGAGAGAGAGAGACTTACACCAGTCATAAATCAGTTCGGCTTGCTTGGTCAGCCTGGAATCGCTGCCCCTCTTCTCTCTACTGTCAACATCTGCTAAGCCTACATTACTCACTTCATTAGACTTCACTAAAAGTGGCCTACTCAGCTACTGAAGGTAAGCACCCACTTACTGACAACCAATCTCCTGACCCCTTAGCCTTAGCTCCTGTAGAAGCCTTTTCTTGAAAATCAGTTCTACCCTAATCAGTAACCTAACCCAAGATAGGACGCCATTTTATTAGTGTTTCCTATGCTCAGAGTATGACAGATATGAAAAAAGATATATATGGTGGAGGGGTATGGTTCTTGAAGTTTCGGTAGCTTCTTCAGTGAGAGGGAGGACGCTGTTCCTGTCAGACTATGATGACAGCTTAATGAGCACAACATTGAGAGGGGGTGTTTTTGTTTTAATGCTTTGGGCCTGTGAGTGCGATGGGATATCAGCCTAAACCACCTCAGGAAAGTAAGCATTTAACCACTCCTTCAGGCCTCCAATAACGGCAACATTTCTGCTCAACTTGTTGCCAGATTAGATAAAAAGGCATTTAATGGAGCATTACGCTGACAGTTTAAGTTGAAAATCTGCAGGGAACCCATAGTGCTGTTCAAGGTGTAGATAAGACCAGATAAGATTTCATTTTAAGAGACTCCCATTCCTTTGACTGTTATCATAGCTACATATTTTCAATTGGCTAAATCATTTTCAAGTCTAGCGGTAAACCTTACCTTCTATAGCCATGTGGAGAAGCACTGAAATCAATCACAGTGCTGTTGATTTATTCTCTACCAAGGGAAAATGTATATAACCTTAGCAACGGTCATTAATAACCATAACAAATACTGTATATCAAGGATGCCTCCCTATTCCGGCAACTTCATTTAAGCGATTTAACTACTGTGGCAATATAACACAATTTGTTTCCTTAGTTGCTACCAGTATATGTTGATGCAATAACAGAAGAATGACTAAGACTGTACATGCCAAGCAAGGGTTCAGTCGAAGGCCATGATGAGTCAGGGAAACCAAAATGACGACTCATATTAAACGAAACATTCATCCTCAGAAAATAAAGATAAATAATAATAATAATGCGTTTTATTTATATAGCGCTTTTCTGAAGCTCAAGGTCGCCTTACAGAGTCAAAACAAAACAAAACGAATGGAGGGGAAAACAGACAAAGGCTAATTGTGCTGCTGAGTGATTTTCTCTGGAATCAAGATATAGTGGTTTGATCAGTGACGCCACATAGCTTCATTTATTACAAAACAAGGGAGAGTCAGTGCTCTTTTTTATAGTATACACTATATTGCCAAAAGTATGAACTTCAGTCACATCCTATTCTTAATCTATAGGGTTTGTTATGACGTCACTCCACTCTTTGCAGCATCATGTTGAGTAAAAATATGTCTTCTGTAAGCCTAAACAGAGCCCAGCCAAGAACTCCAATAACATTTTGATCAACTTTGAGGGACTGCTATGACCATGCAGGATCATCCAGACTACTCGTGGTGATTTTACTGCATGCTATTCCTATTTATGCACCAGCCTGCAAAATGTGAGCCTTCTACAGAATCTAGTTCTTGAGCAATGAGCTTGTGAACTTTGACAAAAAAAGAGGCACAACAAATTTGACACCCCCCTCCCCCCGTAAAACTGGCTGTTACTTGAAAAGTATTGATCTTAGCACAAAAACATTTTACAGAGTGTCTCCTGGGTAACATAGGTACGCATGGTATTTTTTCAGATTTTTTTGAGACGCAAGTGCGTGCGCTCTGGTTGATTTGACGTGGAATGACCCATATACAGTATGAACGAACAATAAAACCCTATTGTATACCATGGCATGGTCACAATGTCAGATACAGTACAGTGTAGACTTTTACAATGTGCATATAGTTCCATTCATCTATGCAAATATTTGATGATAGAATATAAACATCATAAACAAATCTTGGTCCACATACTTAGGCAAGCCCAAGTCTCATCTTTTGCTGTAGAACTTTGTCCCATGCACGAAATACAGACCTGCCAAAAATGTGGCACTTCAGTAGCCAGTATATTGTGGCAAGACGTTGTGAATCAAAATTTGACACGTAGAATCGTTATGGGCCATTGGGGGTCGTGCAACTGACACATTTTAATACCTGCTTGGACTGTTATGATCACTGTATGTGGATGTGGATATGTGTCTGTGCATTAAGTTAGTTTCAGAGCAGTTTTTACATTTACACACACTCTCTCTCTCACACACACACACACACACACACACACACACACACACACACACACACACACACACACACACAGACACGCACAGGGACTCATACACAAGCACTCAAATACAGTTGATTTAGGGCCCCTAGGTTCCTTTTGCCTGAGGCCCTCAAAGTGCCTTGGAACAGCACACATGCAGAGAGGCACGTTGGCAGTGCACACAAGTTTAGACAGACCGATAAACAGATACACACACACACACACACACACACGCACACTACATGTACACAGGCATATACAGTACACACACAAACTGCCTTGCTGACAGTGGACATTTATTCAGACACACAGACATACATGTGGTGGTCAAACCATGTACAGCTATGCAGTTGATCTACTGTAGTTCCAGTCATTATTTTGAGCAGTTACCTCAAATAACCTGCATCTTCTCTCTCTGAGTGATGTCGGTGTAGACGGTGTAGAAGACATTGTGGGGAGAGCTGTAACTTAAGTATGATAATAGCACGGTTAAATGCAACCACGGAGACAGAGTGATTATATCGCTATTATGTATTCCTAAGCTCCAGTCTTTTTCTCCTTCAGGAAAAGTAAAAGACTCACTCAGAATAATGACACTGTTTTACTTTTCCTTCAGTGAGAAAATCACAATGACCACTAAAAATGTATAGTAATTTTCTGTTTTTATTTGAATTCAAGACATCAAATTTATGGTACCCTGAAGGACAAAGCAACGGCCAGCTTTACCAGCTGGTCGCTGATATGTCATTTGTTTTAGGGGGTTTAATCAGATACAGGAAGCAATTCAAGGTAATGGACTACTACAGTATGTGCCTCAGAGGGCTCTTCAGCCAGCTCACATATTTCTGGTGGAGCGTCAGCTGTGTTGTGACGGCACCTTCCGTTATACTGTATAATACTAATAAAACTATTAATAATAATAAGATGTATTACACTAGTCTGGTTTTCACCATACTAAGCTCAATCTTTTAAGATAGAACATTAGTCTGGGGAAGATGCGCTTTGATTCTACTGCAAAAGAGGCGTGATCAATGTGTATCGTTCAAATGACTCCGGGGGGGCTAGTTGGTAAATTAAACTTTTAGCCTGCCAAAGCCGGTCGGTAGAATCGCAAACACGTCCTTCTGCTGTATGAACTGTTCCTGGGCAAGTTTTTGTTCTGTTTTCAAAGAAAACTTGCCTTTAACATCTTCCAAAACAGAAGCCACAGCGGCTGCTGCTTTCGTTTCGTTGCTACTTAAGTTTCGTTATAGTCACGTCGCCGGCCAATAGCGTGCCAGGACTAGAGTATGGCCATTTCTTATTGGAGCCAGAGATTCTGGCAATGAAACAATGAAAGTAGACCTGCTGGTATCCAGCCTGAGCTGCCGGGCAAAATTCAAATTCCCCGGAAGTTCAGGCAGGGTTCACCCAGCCTATTATTACACAGTAAAAGAGACAAATGTAGGATATTTAGTAATACAAACAAAACAATAAATAAATGCATTGTCTTATCGTCCCTCACATAAACATAAGAATCATGGTCAGAAAGCTGACATGTTTTCTGACTCAGTTGTGCTGCTACTGTAAGTAAGAGGAGTATACTATCAGACTAAATCATTTTGGTTTACAAATAATTTTGTTGGTTTACAAATAATTTGGTTTACAAATAATTTGGTTTACAAATTATAGTGAAACAAACCCATCATAGAAACAGATCCTTACAAATTGTTGGATGTTCATACTCATTAAGGTGTGTCATTGTGGTACTGTATGTTGCCCTATTTACCTGAGCAGATTTGTATAATAGTGGAAAATAGATTAAGTTAGCATGTTATTTCAGTGTCACTTCGAACATCTAGGTTTTTTTTGGGCAATCAATCTACCTAACACGTAACCGGTCTATTGGCCTTCAGGGGAAATCAAGTCATTTCATTTTTTTCATATTGAATCACACTAGTTTCTGGGTGTTGTTCTGAAAATCACACCATGACTCTCATCAGAATGGATCTTTGCTTTGAGTTGATCAATTTGTGCTGCTTACGTAACTGCTGTTGGAGACATTTCACCAAAAGAAAAAAAATAGTCACAAGGAGAGTGGAATGTAAGAAGATCAGTATCCCAGACAGCTTGTATAGCTGTTAAAAGGATTTGCAATTTGTCTGGATGAAATGATTATAGACCCTTCCAATCTGTTCCTAAAATTGATCAGACTTTAGCATGGTGGTTAACAAAATGTTGGCTTTAAAACTCATTCTTTACTTTTTTTGTTTGACACCAAGTTACCATTAGCTCGGTGTTGTTTTCTGTGCTGCCAGAAGTGCCTGAGGAACGCACATGTTTGTTTCTCTTGTGTTCTTCATACCTGAGTTGGAGATCTGCTGAAAATATTCAGTGGCCTGAACTTCTATATTCCTCTTCAGGGCCTGTCCTATGTTATTCTAGGCCGGGGAGCAACATCACTCGCCGCCACCCCCATCATCATCATCATCATCATCATCATCATCGTCATCACGCACCTCCCCCCCACCCCACCCCCCAAACACACACACATTTGCATGCCTGCATCACGACTGCGACCACCACCAACACCGGTAGCCTAGGCCTATTCACGCACCAGCATGCCAAACAGCTGTGTGTGAGGTGAGCACAGACCACTATAAGACACTGCAACCAATTCAGATCAATTGATTAAAATTATTTAGGTCAACCATACAATTGCAAGTGGCATGCATGTCTAATCATCATAAACATTCTACTGTAAATATGTGTTTTACCTCTTGTGTGAGGCCCTTGAATGTCCTGTGTTTGTGATAGAAGCACCACAAGGAATATCAAGCTCCCTGACAGAATTTCCAGTCAAGGCTTTCTGAGGGCCTCCAGCAGCGATTTGAGGGTCTTAACATTTGAAATAATTTTGCCCATTTTCCCTATAAATTTTGAATTGTGAGTGACATATTGAGTTATTTAGCTTGTGGTTGTTTGTCAGTGCATTAACAAGGGGTTGTGAAAAATGGCTAGCTTTTCATCTGTCTCATCTTTCATTTGAACCATAACTTTTCATCTGGAGGTCAGCCATCTTTCCGTGCAAGAGAGGCTAGTGGAATTATATGTGAAACTGCATTGTTGTGATCTTTCATCACCAGTTTAAATGACCCTCAAATCCGTAACACTTTGTGTTGTTTCTGGTATTATACCTTGCAGATAAGAGAGACAGTAAGGGGGACAATGTGTGGCAGGTCCTACATGAAAGCACAGACGGTAGTTGGAGTCACGTGTTGCGGTTTGCGTTGGGGTGGGGCGACAGGAGGCACCATGCATACTCACACACACAGCACATTGGCAGTGTACACAGGTTTCTACAGACACACACACACACACACACACACACACACACACACTGTCCAGGCACAAGTGCCACATGCAGACATGCATGCAAACAGCATACTCCCAATTGCAGGATTATAGGGCATGGAAAGAACTACAACTTGAGAAATGTGCTTTATTTTCTTTGCATAGCTGGTAGCAGTCATACTTTGAACTGCAGTACCTGCAGTTTTCAGATTCAGAATCTTTAGCTTAAAGGATTTTGAAGTAAGATTTACCTGGATTTATACCAAATATTAGAGGCCAGTCAATTATATTGAGTGTTGAAGACATTTGTCATGAATGCCAGGCAATAACATTTTCTGCTGAACTGGCTTTATGATATTGAAATGAAGAGGCATTTTATAATCAGAGTCTTCTGTTTGGAAGTGAAACAGCATCTGCTATTATTGTCTTTAAACTGTTCCAAGTCACATCTTAAGACTCTGCTTAATTGCAGCAGACAAGACACAGTCTTGTTTGATGTTTTTAAAGAGTTGTGTTTTGTCTCGAAGTTGCTTGCTTTCATACCATCCAATAGCTCAGTCAAAGCAAACTCTTTGTCCGACCCATTTATTTATAACTCACTTAACCTTCTTAGTGACCTGCCAAGTGGAGAATTTACCTAAAAAGGATTCTGTATGATACTGTCTTTTGTAATAACAAAAAAAAGAAAAGATGATTAAGTATTATTTATTGTGTTGTGTTTAGACATTTACGACCACATTTTATTTGGCAGATACGTTATCAAAAGTGATGTAAGAGGCAGGCGGAATACACAAGCACAGTCAGTTACGAGAACAAATTCAAATTTAATGTGGCCTGACACAAGCAATACAATTGTGGGATAGTCAGAAAGTGAAGTTCACATTGAGCAGCTATAAACTTGTACAGTACAGTACATGTATACATGCTGCTAGGGCTTTTATGCCTTTAATCAGACAGGATAGTATAGAGAGACAGGAAGTGAGTAGGAGAGAGAGTTGGGGTGGAATCCAGAAAGGACCACGGGGCAGGAATCGAACCCGGGTCGCCGGCGTGCAGTGCAGGTGCCCCAGCCAGTCGTGCCGCAGCTGAGGCCACCAGCTATATTTCTGAAGAATATCTGTGCAGAAGGCTGCACATCTTTTGAAATCAAATACGACTTAAAGTTAAGTTCATAAAGTAACTTTCTTTGCTTTCATTTGACTCCCAATCAACGCACACTGGTAAAAATGGCTTTACATCAGACTTCTGGAAAGTTCAGAAATGCAAAACAGAATTTTAATCATGTGCTAAAATATGTGATTAATCGTGATTAACTATAGAGATTCAGCAATTTATCACGATTAAAAACAAATAAATGTTTGACAGCCCTAGTAGATACAACGTTATTGTCATTGTGCAGGCTTTGACCCTTATGTTCATGCCAAGACTATTCAGAGGAAAAACTCACTTCTTTCACATTTTAGAAATGATGTTATTAACTTTGCCAGTAGTATTGTTATGACCTCAAAATGATGTTAACTTGTAGCCAAGACATTTCCATCCCATAATTGCTGAAGGTTTGGGTTTTCTGTTCAAGCTCAGTGCTGAACGGGGAAATACCCAAGTCAGTTTGGAGCTCAAACACCTATACAGCAATTCATGTTGGACATGGAATTGAACATGGTGCCATTGACCCAAATGTGCAGCGTAGGTTTGCAGGACTTGGACGAGGGTGATGTGATGGCTCATTTCTAGTCTCAATAGGTTTTCCATAGTGAAGTGCATCACAGCTGGCCAGGATGTGCCTGTCTGTGGAAAGCGGCCACCATTGTGTCAGCGTGAAATTATAATAATTCAGTAAATGTCAGCAAATAATGATACCTTTGAGAGCGCTATATAATGTAGTGAATCCACAGAGCTCAGAAAACGGCACCGACAAAAATCCTCCTCGCCACCCTTTCAATTATTCTTGTTCCCTCTGACTCTGAGTTCATTGCCTCATATTGTTAAAGAGGCAGGTGTTGAGTATACCCCTCGGCTGTCCACTCCGACAGTGCTGTGATTAAGTTTGAATCTTGAGTGCCAAGGTTAATGAATTAGGTCATGTTCTTGACTCCTTGCTGAGACTAGAATGAACCATCTTTGTCAGTGTGCATAAAGGATAAGGCCTCCTCGAAGACTGTTCTGTGTATTGTTTTTGTTTACATTTTTGAAATTGTGTCATGATATACATATAACTATAACTGATATCCACTCTCCATTTTTAAATGTAATAGACTAAGGAAGGAAAGAAAGAGAGCAAACGAATTGAAGGAATTTTGTTTCATGATTTTTACACGATTTTAAGGAGGCAATTGAAAATGACATTATCATGTTTTTTAGACAAAGTGAAGAATGAACCCAAATTGGATCCATATTAGAGAAAAGCCAACACAAAAGCAAACAGAAAAAAACCCAAATATTAAAAACAAACATTAAAAACCAAGGCAACCGTCTTGGTGGTAAAAGTGCAAATATGACTGAAAATGAAAGCAGGCAGTTGAGGTTGAGCCATCTCTGTGTGTGACCACGGCACTGTGTATTGTTAACACACATCTGTGCCCACTGCTAACGAGCACGTCTGTGGGGCAAAACAAAGGACACAGACAGCATCCTCTCACATGGCTGTGAATAAACAAACATATAAAATACTCATAACAACATAAACAAAACATTTTTTCATGGCCTGAATAGAGTCAACAAAAAAAAATCATAACACAGCTTGTCTAAACCACTCATTGAAACCAATCAGAGTCCCCCCACCCCACCACCCCTTAATTTCAAATTGCGTTTTGAAAGAAAAAAAATAACCCTTTTGAATATTTGTCAAATGGAGCAAGCCATTGTTTTGACTAAATGCATTTAAAGAGCTCAACAGCGACTTGCTGTAGCCTCTATAATAATATCTGCTTGTAGGACAGGCGCCATGGCCATTGTTAGCTGGAGGTTTGACTCTTACCTCATTGGAAAGCCCTAGTTTGAGCAATCCCTGAATGTTCCGGGTGGCCTAGGTCAGTGTTTTTCAACCTTTTTTGAGCCAAGGCACACTTTTTTCATTGAAAAAATCCTGAGGCACACCACCAGCCGAAAATGTTAAATAAAATGAAATTTTATGGAAAATGGAATTAAATAAAAATCTGTAGCCCGCATTAATGATATCAAGTCATTCTTGTCAAAGTGTCTTGAATAGGAATCAAATGAACACAAAGAAAATTATTTCTATTCACTCTTTTTTAGACCACTTAGGTGAAATTGGATAATTTCCCACGGCACACCTAGCAATGTGTCACGGCACACTAGTGTGCCACGGCACAGTGGTTGAAAAACACTGGCCTAGGTGATGTCATTTGGGTCATAAATGTGCATTTAAAAGCTCTTAGATAGGGTTCATTTGGAGCTGATCATTATCATGTGTAAAAGGTGTATCATTTTCTTTCCAGTCAGTTTAGATGAAACAAGCCGTTTCCATGCAGGAGAAGAAGATATATTTCAGATGTCGTTGAAAACAACTCTGTCTGACACCTATTGCATTTGACAGACTCTGGCTTTGTTATTATGTAGCAGAACAACATGATGTTACATAGAGTTCAATTGTAGTTCACCTAATCATCTTATGTATCATCACAATGGAAAGTTAGAGGGATATTGTCAGAGTATACCCTGGCTACTATGACTTGAAGGTAGGCTAACACTGCAGGAGAAACAAGACATGACTGAAATAGAATATTTGGATGACTTAATGTGGATAGTATGGTCACAATGCTTTTTGGAACAGGTGCTCATTTGGTGTGTGGGCTGTCACCATGGCAGATGTGTTTTTAACACAGTCTTGGTGCATGTTTGTCAGCCAACCAAACCAGCATCCACAGAGCTCGCTGGTTAACTTCAGCTGAAGCTCAGACTGTGGGACCACCCTTGCAGCAGATCTCTCTCTGTATACAGAACATTTAAAACACATCCTGACATCCTGAGTGAGGTCAAAAACAAAACATGTGAAATCAAATTAGTACTCACACAAGAGGGGCTGTTTCCGCTTACACACCTGGAATCTGACAGAATTAGCAGCTTAAGATTCACAGTGGACTGTCGCCAATCAACAGCATTCCCTGGGAAATGAGCCGACATGATTTGTAATGATTGCTATGAATGTGGGGATCAGATAAGGCTATGCTGTAGTTGTGCAATTCTCCTGCATTCTGTAATTTCACCAGAAGAATTATCTCATTTTCACTACCATTTGACCTCATTTACGTTTTTTAAATGTCTATTTACAGAGCCATTGATTTTATATGTTTATTTTGATGTTACTGACTTTCAGGAGTAGTAGCATTGGTGTATTTTCTGATGACTGTGGCATCACTTTTGCATAGTTGACAGTAGTCTCACTATGACTCACAGTGATTAATTAACGATTTTGTAGAATGGGTGTTACCCATAGATTTATTTAGTTAATATGTTAATATGTTTTTTGTGTCTTTTAACTTGCATAAAACACTGTCCTGCGGCTTATACACAATGTGGCTTATATGCAGGAAATTACTGTAGCGCTGTACCTGCCTGACTCGCCGGAATCCTCCTTTAAGCTAGCCTCACTTCTCTGGGACCTAGTCTAGAGCACAAACAAGTTAGCACATTTCCCAAAAACCCAAACATTGTGTCATCCTGCTGAGATTTTTCTGGGACTATCTGTGACCCTTTAATGAGGATTATCCCACAACATAGACAAACAAATCCCATCAGACAGTGATGCAATGGTCACTGACTGATCGTCCTTTTAAGGCCTGTCAAGTTCTGCATCCTTTCTTTCATGCACCAGCCAGTCTACAGGCCAGCTTGATGGTGTCAGCGCTGCTTATTGACAGGATGGATTTTTGTCAGTTTCTGTGTGCTGAAAGTGAAGAGTTGCATTGCAAACATGAGCAGTTCCTGAGAAGAAAGCATGTGTCAAAGAGCACACTGTATGTATACGCTGAGGAGGTCATTTTGACACTGAGGCGCTGGACTACTGAGTTAAGTGAATTGTTGGCTGTTTGAGTAGGCATGACTAATTCAATTGACCACTTGAAAATGAAATATTTACATTTTTTTGCAAAAAGCATTCTACCATCACAGATTGTTTGTGTCTGTACTTGTTAGTATCTTCTTTCTTGTTCCGGATGCAATTATATAACCATACAGGAGGGATTCTTCAACTGTTATTCCTTTAGAGGCTCAGCATGTTAGTGGCTACGTCAGTAAAAGACCTCACAGATGCTGGCTATTTTACAAGAAACCAAATGAAGGTCTGCACCTTTTGTTTTCACAGGCTCATGTACTCTTGTTCTACACAGTTCAATTGTAGATCCAGGCTGACTGAGGTGCTTTCGGTTCTTGAATAATGATCCACAGTTGCAGCTTCTTTATCATCGTCCTCAACCCAAAAAAGAGCAGATAATCAAAAGGCATTCATTCAAAATACATGTACCTGTCCTGTGTATATAAAAATTATACCTGTATCTTTGATTGTCTAATAAAACCCAGGTGCTGTGGGAAGGCAGAGAAATCAGAGAAATCCCAGTGTAGCTGTTAGCATCGGCACAGTGAGTGAAGTAAAGTGCAGGTGGCCGGACATAGCGTCAGTGCTAAAAGAACACCACCCATGGAACAGCAGGCAACAAGACATGCAGACTCCTCTTGCATCCAGTTAACTCCTGATGTGGTCATCACTGGCAGGGGCACATTGACATTTTACGGTTCCCGTTTAATAGATTTTTTTTTCTTTTCTCCGCAGTTCACTTTTGCAGTAACACAGCAGTGGTCCACCAAGTGTTGAAAGCTTCCCTCAAGGGGCTGCTTATGGTCTGTTCTTATGAATTAGCATCCTGTTCTAAAGGACAATGGGCGATTGCAGACACTGAATATTGTGTTTGCACATTCCTGTGCTGGTTTTTGTTGAAGCCCTTGTGGTTTATCTGGCTATTTCCCTCCCTGTTTTAGGAAGACGAAGACATTTCTGAAGATATTATGGCCATGCTCATTATTAAACATTTTCAGTTTTCTTGTTTTTTATGGCTTTTATGAAGATTCTAAGGTTACTTGAAATGAAATTGACAGTTTTGGGATCCCATAAATCCAAGTTCATTTCACTTTGACGAATTAGGTCTCACATTGACATGTGGCTAACCCAAATATTGAGAGCTGTTTAAAGGCTCCCTGTCCAGCAAAGTCAAGTGACTCATCAAAGTTCTAACATCATGTTTTCTGGAAAGCTGTGGACAACTCTCATAATATAACATTTTAGGCAGCTGTAATAGCCTCCACCCTAAAGCAACACGTATTAATGGCATTACATACTTGGGGCCCATAATTCCACAGAGGACTTCACTGCTTTTTGCGGAAATTTTGACTGAAACACACATTAGTTTCACAGCGGATTTACAGAACAGAATTTATTACCATCATATCATGTCTTTGTCGGAATCATCTGTTAACAAGAACTTGTGTGATAGTACGTGTATCATGCACTGCAGGAACACATTTTTAATCTGATGTGATTCTTGATGGGGCGCTCTGCTACATAGATAATTCTGCAGCAGGTTCATATTTAGTGCTCTGGTCGGCATCCTCTGGACCAGCAGTTGTTTTCTAGCATATCCCTCTGACTTTGAAGTTGCTTTCCTCTCACCCTTTCTTGATTGATATGCTTTGGATTTTTTATTTTTTCTTACCACCATCAAAGAGAGGAGTCTCCCGTTCCGACATACTTTTGCGGGGAAAGGCCACTTTTGGGTGGGACTTCAAAGCAATGTAACTGCGATAAGAAATGGTGTGCGGCACAGCTAGCCCAAAACACTTTTGGGCATCCCTTTTGAATTAGACTCCAGATCTGTGGAGATGAGAGATGCCAGAACCACTACGAGTAATAAAATGTGCCTTTAAACCATCTGGGAATGCCCTAAGGAATGTCATCTACAGTGTATAAACAAGAAGAATCCTTGTGTTTCAAGTAAATCTAGGCAGCATTTAAATGACATAACAACTGTTTGGTTGTAAATCACTATGTGTCTCTACAGCGTCCTGCAATCATGGTCATCTAAATAGTAATTTATCACTTCACACTACCCTACAAAAAGACAGAATAAAATAGTATCTTAAAGCGATCCAAATAAATAGATGCTACAATAACAAGCTGAGAAGTAGTTTTGATAAACATAAAATTTATTTTACAAACTCTCTGGATTCCTGTGGGTATTTTACGTCAAGTGGGCTTTTTTTTGCGTTTGGCTTACATATTTGGCCAAAGTCTTCAGACGAGGTGGTAATGGCACACTTTGTGGTTCATTCTGTTCCTAAACTAGCCGGTTTGTAACCACCTGCACCTTGCTTACACAAAATACCACCCTGTATACAAGCCTCCTCATAGTCTGACGATACAGGGTCATTACTCTTGTGCAGAAAGTTTGTCTTACTCTACACCACCCATGATCCCTCCCCCTCTGAGTGATGGTCCACCACACAATTGTTTATTAGTTCAGTTGAATCATGGTGACCTAGACAACTGCACTGTCTCTGAACTTGTTCCCTCTTTGTAGCATAGTCCAGATACTGTACGTTTGTGTTGTGTTAAACCACAGACAATTGTCAGTGGTGTCACTGAGGTGAGGATGATTACTCTATGTGGTTGGATTCATAGTTATTATTGTAATAATTTGTTTACGATCAACAGTACTAAAATATCAATGCCTTTGCTTAGATGTGAATCAAACACCTTGTCATGTCCTTAAAACAGCTAAAAACGTCATGCAAAATATGTTACATACAGCACAGACACCATTTTTAAATTTTCAGTAGTTTTATTGAAAAATGCCTCTTCGGTTTCAGAAATAAATAAGAAAATAAGGCTGTGGAATTCACAATCTGCAGTTTAAAACATAAAGCAGCAATACCATATCCATAGTCTTGCACACACATGTCAACTGCATGAGATAATGATAAAACAACAATGACAACAACTATATTCAGATAAAAAAAAAAAATCAAACAAACAAACAAACAAACAAAAAAAACAAGGACAAAACAAATGGAAAACTTACTAAATATACACCACAGACATGCAATTCCACCTTTGCTAAAATCTGCTGTGACTTGATATAATAACACTGATAAATATTAAGTCTAAAATAACAAAAGGAAGTCATGTTTAATTGATGTATGTAAAAGTGAGAAACAGATCAGATGATGCTGTGATGTGACCATGACTCCAGTGGCAGAGTATGACGTATGACTGTGAAATTGCAACACAACGACAACTATAATGAGGCATTTATGATGAGCTGTAATTATGACTTATAAACACAGTGCCATCGCCACTGCGCTGTTTCTATACATTTGCTTTCAACCAATATGTTTTCAAACGCAGCCTGTTTTTGTTAAATGCAACGGCTATCCTCCGATGAATGAGACATGATGCGGGTATGTTACAAGTAATGGCACATAGTTACTTGAAATAGGAAAAAACAAAAACAAGATCACAGATCAAGAAAAAAATAAAAAATGGAAAAACAATTTCCTTTGGTTTGCTCACCTTCCCTTCTGGTTTGTTTTGTTTTTACGTGTGCACTCACTGAACGTGAAGGTATAGACTAATTAGGCTTAAAGAGAGCGGGAAGCCCTCCTGATGTCAAGTGTGCATATCCCTTCACAGTTACATGTCTGAGAGTGACTACAACAAACACATAATTATATATATAATTTATACATAAAAATTGAGTCGAGAACATCGTCCGCTTCTTATGGTGCTATCCTCTTTGATCCCTTCCTTGATAGAGACCTCTTTCGACGCTGTGAAAGGTCATATTCCTCTTCTTCAGGTATGGGGACTACCTGTGGTTCTGCTTCGCGTTCTCCTTGAAAATATTGTTGGCCAGATGAGCATGGCTGTGATCTTAGACTGTTTCGACATGCAGGTTCATAATTTCTTTTGTTAACAGTGGAGTTGGAACTGT
Source organism: Sardina pilchardus (assembly GCF_963854185.1). Taxonomy (NCBI): domain Eukaryota; kingdom Metazoa; phylum Chordata; class Actinopteri; order Clupeiformes; family Clupeidae; genus Sardina; species Sardina pilchardus. The sequence continues at coordinate 10,429,565 of NC_085005.1, read as the reverse complement.
CTTAAGGACTGACCATAGCATGGGGTTGGATGTGGTCATGTGTAATCAGCTACAGATTTCAAAGGCACCGACAGAAAGGATTTGTAAACATTTCAGTGCATTTGTGCATCTCAGCTGTACTGAAAGACTATGCTGTAATATAAGGGAACGAGTCTAAGAGTTGCAATTACTACTCTTTTTCTGTCATTCATTTTGAAAAACAAGTTAGAAATTGTACCATCAGCCTATGCATGCATTTGGGAATGCATTGCTTGCTACACCTTACAATAGACAGATTTACAGTTAGTGCTTAAAAAAATACTACATGAAAAATGAAAAAGGTAAACTCTTAGAATTGTCATTGTGCACATACAGGTGAATTTTTAGGAAAAGGGAATGTTTAAAACCTCCAGGGTCACATGTACAAAAAGCATGTGCTTCATCTTGGCCCTGAGCAAATTGTTTGGGAATACTTAAGGCACACAGTTACATAAAACACAGAGAGGCATTCGTGTTGGCATTCGGCAAGCAACAGGGTACAAGGCACAAGCTTACTACAGGTGTTAAACTAATTTTTAGTGTGATTCATTTACAAGGCACAATTAGTTTATTTACAGGTACCACCTCACAGTTAACAGGTTAAAAAATTATTCTCGTCTTGGCCACCATGTTAGTAAAAATGTTTGTTGTTTGTTCTGTGGTCATGCTCCTTCACCCGACAGAAGTGGTTTGTCTGTTCGCCGATTTGGCTTCAAGATGCAAACAGGCTACTACGTTGTTGCCATCACCGTTGCTTGTCTGTTTCTAGTAGTTGTAAATTGTTGTTAGTACCAGTCCACTTGTTATGCTCTTTGTTGTTTTTTGCTTTTTCTGTTTGTATTTAGTGGGTTCAATGTTCTTGAATCAGTTCGTTGGTGGTTAGAAACAGGTGTCTCTCAGGATTTCAAAGTGAAAGCAGCACGGGTGTTTTTAAAGGTTTACTATGGTGATCCTGAAACAGGTCAGAGATGTCAAAAATGTTAGATGTCACCACGTAACCAGTGCTTTTCTTTTCAAACATATACAGCCAACTATACATTGCTCCCCAATTTATGAGTTACCCTAGGAGTTACCTCTTAGTAATTTGCGTCTATGCTACTGATTATTCAAAAGACTACGACCATGCATTGTTTATGACATGCCATCTATGTTAAAGGGGGGGTTGGGGGTTGTTGCTAACACCATCATGCACCCTTTAGTTATAAATAGGACATACCTCCGTATCCCTGTCCGTTGTATGGAATTCCGACGCACTGGGAGGAGTCACAGTAGCCTGGGGGGCCGGGTGGGCCTCTCACCCCAGAGACGCCATTGCGGCCGGGGGCTCCACGAGACCCGTTAGGGCCTGAAGGGCCGGGAGGTCCAGTTCTGGAGTCACCTTGTGGTCCTGATGGGAAGATGTGCAACAGTGTTCAGACGAGCGGCTTTGTGGTGGGCTCTCAGACTAATTTTTTTTTGTTTTGGCCAGACACAATATTTAGTATGATTAACAGCGTAGGAAATATATTGTAGGGTCTTTGATGCAAGGAGTTGCGAGCTTCACAGATGTGAGGGCTGACATCACTGCCAGCTGGCATGTAAACAGAAGAACATATAAGATCACAGGTGCTACAGGTTGAAGGTTTTTCCTTCATATTTCATTTTTGACCCTTAACTATCTCGAAAGGTCCAACTACTTGACCTAGCTACTTTATCTCCTGTCAAGGTCGACTTGACAGAAATAAATTAGTGTGGAGACCCTTTGGTCCCAGCTAACACTGCTGGGACAGCTGCGATGGACTACTTCGTTGCCCTGGAGGAAGTACAGTTTCGAAAAAACTCTTGTCAGTGGAACAGGTAACCTATCCACCCTCAGGCCAGGAGCAAACATCCGAAGCTGAGTCCATGGAAACATGGGGGTAAAAAAAAGTCCATGTGTTGGTAAACGACACTTAAATCCATTGAAGTGCTGAAGTTGCACTTGTGTTGAAGTGCTTCTGTTGATTCCTTGCTTCCTTGCGTCCTCATTGTGTGAGCTTGTCTGGGACAAAACAACGCAGGAGTATTTTGGTATGAAGGACTACTCTTGAATCTTAACTTTGGAGGGTTTGCCGGTTTGATCCCCAACCAGTCCACGGCTGAAGTGCCCCTGAGCAAGGCACCTAACCCCTCACTGCTCCCCGAGCGCCGCTGTTGGCCACTAACACTCTGGGTTAGTGTGTGCTTCACCTCACTGTGTATTCACTGCGTACACTGTGTGTATTCATTAATTTTACGAATTGGGATAAATGCAGAGACCGAATTTCCCTCACGGGATCAAAAAAGTATATATACTTATACTTATACTTACCAGGAGGTCCAGGTTGTCCCCTCTGCCCTCTCTGTCCAACTCCAGGATTGCCTCTGTCTCCCTTCTCTCCAGGTACTCCTGTGTAGGCAAACACCCAACCACAAACACACACACACACACACACACACACACACACACACACACACACACACACACACACACACAAAGGAAACAGAAGACTTTAACCACTGGGACCCACATCAGCATGCACACATTGCAGGAAAACAGGTTTCCAACACCATAGGGAAGATTGGAAGGATTGATACATGGAAAGACAAAGGATAATTCAAAGCTTGAAGGCTTTGATTCAAAACAGGTTGTTATACAGACAAGCAAACCCACGGACATGGAATTTTAACTTGCTGCCTTGAGCAGTAACTACCATTGGGATGCAAAGAACCAATGTAGCTAAATGGCTTGCCTTGCCTGGGGACTGTAACTGTGGTCAGCATGCATAGGACATCAAAAGTAGAGAAATAATCACTCAGCAGGCTTCAGGAGTTCAGAGATCAAAGCATGCTCATCAAATCAAGCAAGCAACACCACATGGTGTTGGCACAACTCTCATAAAAATCTCACAAAGTAGCGATCAGTGCAACACACCGCTACAGTAATCCTAATCAACTGAATGGCACACTCGGCGCCATGACTACAGTATATTTCACCCGCACAACAGCACAGCTGGCATGCACAGAGAGAAGAAAGAAGTGATGGCAATGAATGGGATGAGTTGGTCAAGCACCTCTCTCTCCCTGATTTCCAGGTAATCCAGGATTTCCGGGGAAGCCATTTCTGCCTATTCTTCCAGGCTCTCCACGAGGGCCTTGAGGTCCGCCAGGTCCAGGTGGACCTGCTGGTCCAGGGTTGTTGCTACGGTAACTACTAGGAATCTGTTGTTTGATGAGATCGTCGACACGACTCATCTGACCTTGAAAGCAATGAGGCAAAGGACCTTATTAGCACCACAAATAACCAAGTGAGGGAACTTTAGAAAAGGATTCAGGCACCTGCAATGAACATGACACCAATCTCTATATTCTTTTACACACTTTGTTTTTTATGCAATTGACAAGATCAGTAATCGCCTTAAGGTGATGGATATGTGCTGTTTCTTTTCTGTTCAAAATCAGTTTGAAAAGAAGTAAATAGTGAATAAAACTCTTTGGCCCTCACAATTTACTGCAGACACATGTTTTTCATTACGAAATGAGTGGCATTCTTACTGTTCACTAGTGCTTCGCAGACTTGTCTGGCAATGGATCTCATCATGCCTTGGGAGGCAATATCACCCTGCAAATGAAGAAAGTGAATCGTGTTAGTGTTGAGCACAAGGCAAAAAAAAGGTTCCTTCATTCACAGGCCATTTCTTACGCATATTGAAAACATCACTCACTCTGTCGCCCTTGTCTCCTTTCACCCCTGTGGCTCCCTGCAACACAACAAATATCAGTAACAGAACCGACACAGACATCCGCACCATTAAAGTCTTTGTCCTCCAAAACACTAGCATTAGACAACTTCAACTTCGGCCGCAAATCTAGCCTGAGGAGAGCAATGTCACTATGTAATAGTAAATGTGTATCCAGTCAACGGTTGCCACCATGTGATTATGTGGACACTTTTACCCCAGATGACAGAAGGACAGAAGTCATGTAGTTCACATGCTGTATCCAACTAGGGAAATTACTTTGCTTTCAATGGCAATGTTGAGTAATGGTTATGGTTATGGTTATTTAGCAGATGCCTTTGTCCAAAGCGACATACAAATAAATAACAATACAAATTAAATGAAATAAGTTTAGCGGAACATAGCATTTACATTCACTTGTATTCATTTGGCAGATCCTTTTACCCAAAGTGACTTATAGCAACTTAGAGCAAATGTGGTCACATTATTTAATTTCGACCAAAGAGGAACACACCATAACTGATGCAGCCCATTTATCAGTGGAGGCCTGAGAGAACCCTGCTCATAAGGCTGCCCACTCCTACACTAGGCACACTACACTACTCCTACACTAGGCACACTACACTACTCCTACACTAGGCACACTACACCACTCCTACACTAAGCACACTACACCACTCCTACACTAGGCACACTACACTACTCCTACACTAGGCACACTACACCACTCCTACACTAGGCACACTACACCACTCCTACACTAAGCACACTACACCACTCCTACACTAGGCACACTACACTACTCCTACACTAAGCACACTACACAACTCGTACGCGATCTCTACACGAGAGATTGACTGAGCTGATCTTTTAAGATTGAACATTAGTCTTGGGAGTCTGCTTTGTATTTTCTACTGCACAAGACGCACGACCAAGGGGTATAGTTCAAATGACTGTGCGCATGTGGATAGTCCTTCAACCAGTCGGACCAACCGGGTGCTCCAGGTGGATAAGCCAGCTTGTGATTGGTCCTCGCAGATTTTGTAACGCAAGCAAGATAGAAAAATGTGGAGGTTTCCAGCCTGAGCTACATGGCGATATCCAACACTTCTGCTACTAGAGACTGACAAAGCGAAACATACAGAAGCTGACTGTACTTACAGGACTGCCGTTTTCACCCTGCTTTCCAGTATGTCCTGTGGGGCCTTGGACTCCGGGAGGCCCAGGAGGTCCCTAGAATGACAGAAATGTTCAGTCCACACCAAAAAAGAAAGTAGGGAACAACAGCAGAAACAAGCGCAACCAGTCAACGCGATCACTAACTGGGAGCTGGCAAATGTATACCAAAGAAATATTAGTGTTTAATGCCTAGTTTTGGTAACAGAATATCAATAACAACACACCATTGGCCCTGGTGGACCTCTAGGTCCGGCTGATCCTTCCTTGCCAATGGGTCCCTGTGTAAAACAAAAATATAGAATGAGTAGGAGTAATGGTGAATTCACTCACATGTACAGTGCAATTATGTGTTTTTATAGGGAATGGCAATGCAACTCACTCTTGGTCCAGCTGGTCCAATTGGGCCAATACCACCAGCAGTTCCAGGTGGGCCCTGGGAAACAAAAGAGGGAAAAACGACCCAATTTAGTACCAGTTTTCTAACGATTCACATCAACCCAGGTCACCAACCACAAACTCCAGGGTCGTTTCACTGAGGACCCCCTGTACATGTCAAACAGTAAATCTCCTTTTCAGCTCTCATTTACTCAAAAAAAACTCACTCACTTCACGTTTTTATAGTCAGTCCTCTTGCAGCTTTGATGCTTTGGCATAAGATTTACAGGGAACATAATATATTCCAGATCCGTTTTATTGGCTTTTATAAACCTGGGCTGCTCACTCTGCAAGTCATTAAATGGATGTTGCTATGACATCTGCTCCAGAGTCGTCACCTGCAAGTACTACCCTGTATTTATTCGGATGTTGGCTTTACTACACTTCAAATATCAGAACATTTATTAATCCACACGTTCAGCCTGGCCATAAGTGACCTAATGTATAAATTGAGCAACAGCAATGTAAGCACTAAACTTTTGTTCAGAAGGTGTGTTTTAGAAATGCCAGTTGTGCTGCAGTAATGAACAAGTAGCTTGAGATGTAGAAATAAATAATGTTTGTCCAAAGGGCTAATGCAAGCCTTTTGTCAGTGAAGATTAAAGACTGACGATTAAAGATTACAAATTGAGGAGAATGAATATAGTTATATAACAACTTGTATGACATCATGAAACTCTTTGATCCATGTACCCATGTACAGTATATTATTATGGGATGTATATTGGGGATGTAATAGTAATGCAGTGATGTAATAGCGCACTGTCTGTGAACCCGGTAATTTGAGGTCACCACTGTATGATTACTACCATTCTTTTATTCGTTCATTTGTTTATTTAGCATTTATTTGAGGTCCAGTTGAAGGTCTTGTAGAGGATGCAAGAGTTGTGTGCCAAGCCTCTGTATCCTATACCGCAACATGAGTGCTCACTTATCTGATTTCTTCTCATTGTGTTTCAGGTCTCCATCTGCCTAAATGCGGAGCAGCAAGCGATTCAAAGGGTTTGGTACGTTGCCATGTCATATGCATAATAATCCACATAGGGATCCACATATGCATTGCAGTGATTTGTTTTAGACTGGGCTAGTATGCAGCTCAGCAGAGATTAAATCTAATGTTATGATCTCAAACTGTTGTGGGTCTCAGACTCCCTCTAAGTCCTGTTGGTCTGAAATATGACTCAGGTCTTGCCATATGGTTTAGATCCAGAGCAGTAGCATCTACTCTACTCAATGGATGATACCCAGTTTCCTGTTCAGAAACCACAAACAACATTCTCCGCCAACTTACTTTCTGTCCAGGTAGTCCTGAATCACCAGCATCTCCTTTTGGTCCAGGGCGGCCCTTAAGTAAAATAAACCAGAACAAACATTTTTGTTCCACATTCATCAACTGTCAGTGAAGCATTCAGCTCTTTTGGCACGGAGAATCAATACAGTTAATCACTGGTTTTGAGATGGAAGAGTAATGATATACCTATTTAATTGTTAAATGTCACTGTCTTTATACATGCATACAATTTCTACCATGTCAAAAGCAGACTACTGTACATTGATGTGATGCCTATGGGCATGCAGCAGCATTAACCCTCCGGCAGAACCTCGGTGCAGAACCTTATGTCTTAAGACCAAACATAACCAAGCAAAGCAGCGGAGAGATATTCTGAGTACTGTGTTTCTAAGGTGTTCTAAATGATTCTGCCACTTCGTGCATTCTCTGACAGAGCAGCTCGCCCACACTGTGTACTGTAAGCAGTTTCTTTTATGAGGAGGAAACTGCGGCAGATTTATGCAGACACATAAAGATTAGGTGGTCTAAGGGGCTCGAGATATCAAATGTACGTTCCCAGACATGGTGGAATGTAGGCTGCAAAGCTCACTGCCACAGTTGTCTCTACTTTCAGCGTAACAAACAACCAAGCTGAGGCCTGAGCTTAATGCGTTGAGAGGTAGAGGGGAATTTATGGGTAGCTACTGAAAGCTGGCGACACTCTAAGACAATGACACGAAAGGAGGAAGGTTCAGGAGAGAAACAGGGGTTGCGCAAACTCACAGCATCACCAGGAATAGACATTCCACTGGGTCCTTGTGGCCCGGGAAGACCCATAGGTCCGGTCTGACCCAGTTCTCCAGGTGGTCCTATTGGACCCTGTTGATACACCACAGGAAGTATTTGATTTAAGATGGAGGAGTACAGCAAATCAGCAAAAGCAGGTTTTACATGGTTTAGCTCTCAGAAAACAAACAAACAAAAAACATTTCTGGATAGCTATGCCATAGATGCTTGTTGGAGCCTTCATTGGTAAAACCAAGCATCTAATCAACAACTGTTGCATGTCTGTTTATCTGAACACGATGAATTAAAAAGCAGAGGAATGGAATCAATAGTGTGACACTAACCGCAGGACCAGTCTCTCCTCTCTCGCCCCTTGGACCTTTGCTTCCTGGGGCACCCTGCAAATAAGGAAGTACCGTCAATCTGAATGTTGTGACAGCAATGAACTGAAGATGACCTGCCCCCCTACAGTAGTCCAAACTTTCCAGCCCATTTCAGCATCAGGCCATGCTGCTGCTGTTGGCTGGCAGTCATGGCGTTTTCTACTCCATAGTTTTTCGACTGTCTCCTCGGGGCCTGTCAGATTCATGTCAGCACGGCCCCTGTGCACTTCCGTCCATAAATTTCAGAGGGGTGTTTTGGGGAAAAAAAAAAAAAACGGGAGATGAAATTTCTCATGATGATCTTACCACAGGCCCCTGTGGTCCCTGAATTCCTGTGCTCTCAGTGGTGCATGTGCAGGCGTTGGGGAGAGCTGGGCACTTGGACTCATCACGCTGAGGTAGAGCAGACAGGAAGTAGAGAAGAGGGAGAAAAACAGTGGTTAGCCAAGATCTAAGGCATGTCTTTTGCCTCAGAGACAGATAAGTGGAGGTGGAGACCCTGGGCTCTTTGGTAATCCTATCACTATTCCACACAAGAGGTCTATTATATGCTATCCATTAATAGAATAGATCATTTGTTTTTTTAAACTCTCATATATATATATCGCAAAACATACTGAAGTGAATAAATGTACATGCAAATATCGCTGCAGATATACCACAACAAAATAAGTCATGAAGCAATGTCTGCAGGACCAGATGTCTTGGAAATATCTCAGAATAAAAGAGTGGATAACATTAGACAGCAACACCAGCCATGATATTGATAGGTCCTTTAACAACCTTTTCCAGTTGTAACATGGGGTTAGATCAGTGGGTTAACAGCCTCTCACAACCAGGGCCAGTACAGTATGTTACAAGCACACCATAAAACGTGTACAAAGATGTGTTGTTGCCAGCACCCTGACAGCCGTGCTTTGTTTTTGGTGTTTGCTAATGTGTTTTGCCGTATGAGAGAGAAGGGGTATATCCTCCTCTGGGTGTTTCTGGCTTTGGCACTTGAATCCATCTAATGCTGAAGCTGGGTCTTTGTATTCTGTCTTTGTTTTGGAATCCATCAATTCAAAATGCCTGTAAGCTAACACAGCTAGCGCTCAAAAACGATGTTCTTGAACATGAGCTAAGGGTGTCAGTCTCTCTGGACTGAGTTCACATTTATTCAACTCCATTTTATGACTTTGAGAATATCAGAAAACAACATAACTTCCAATTTCACAATGACTGTGGTTGAAACCCTAAACAAAACAAAAGCCAACAAAATACAACCAATTAAATAGCTTTTGCTATTGTTCTGCATGCAGTATAGTGATAGTCTGTGGTAAAGAGATGTTTTGGCATGATGTCACTTCAGATTTGTAGACCCACATACAGGACATCTAAAACATGTGTTAAAGAACTCACGATGACACTATGATTCACACATGAACACATGCAGTAACACATACGTACATGCCACCCCTTCCCCTAACGCACATGCCCAACACAGAGATGAATGCTAAATGGCTACAGGAAAGCAGAGGTGTCGGTGTCATACTGTTAACCCTCCCCACAGTTGAGGTGTCCGTTCAGGAGGGTCTTACCATGGACGGAAGGTCACAACATCTGTCTCTGCTTGTCCAGGCAAGGCTGCAGATAATGTCAAACATCTGGAGCTGGAACTGTGCAACAAAAAAACAAAAACAAATGTTACATATGTCTGTTATGTAGGCGTTTCAGTTCAAAAAAGTAAACAGGCAAAACATGCACAAAGTACTGCATCTGATCTGGCCAATTCACTGGCACATCCACAATTCTTCACAGCATTCCAACACCAAAATATCTCCCTCTTTTTGCTGGCATTTTAATATTCACCCTTTTACCCATCACAGCAACACATCAATACAGCTTAGTAATGGAACAGAAATCATGATATGTATAGAATGTATGCTTGCGTTGAAATGGTCAGATTATTTTACCTATTGTAGGTGCATCTATTAGATCAGTTTATTTGTTTTCCCCTGCTATTAAAGCATAGCCCCAAATAGAACTTACGGTCGCTGATTCTCCTTTCTGGCCAATGGACTTGGACATTTTGCCAAGCACTTGATAGCCATCCGCAGATGTGTTTCCAGCTTCCTTAATCTCTTTCTCAGCCACCTCCTGGCAGTCCACGTTCATTTTGACACTCTTGGAGGAGACCAAGAAGTGAATCTGGAAAGAGAGGAATTTGAGTAGTTACGCATGGTCTGATTCTGAAGCACAAACTTAAAAAAAAGAGAGAGAGAGAGAGCTGTGTGTCTGCTTCATATCCTGTTTTCTGCAAGTCATTAGGCTAAGTAGGTAGTTTCCCAAATGCCTACTAACAATGACTTCTCATACTGAAAACCCCATATGAAGAGACTGTTCTTGAAAAAAAGATAAGAATATACCAGTTGTGTCCAAATGTGCATTAACCATATATGTCTGTGAAATAAATCTGAGTTTGGGGAGGACGGATGAGGACAATACAAGTCCTCAAAATCCTCCTTAAAAGTGAATCTGATCAGCATTAAGCTGTTTCTCAAGCTAGCATTTCATGACAGACTGACCACATGTCATTAGTAAGTTAGTGCTGGCGGGGAGACTGTATAGGAAAGCCCTGTGTCAGCTGTTTTCTTGAGTATCCCTCTGTACTTTCGAAGCACGTCTCAACCACCATTTTGAAAGCATAGCTTCTACTTTGATTCATTGAAGTTGCTAGTAACGCTTTTTCCATACTTGTTAGCGGTGGGACTGCTATGTGCTGCTATGAGTACGTGAGTCACTTTTACTCCATGGAATCAGTGTACATACAGTATGATGGTATTTCCTAGTCGGCATGGTTACACCACGTCTTGTGATGGCGATGTTCTGTGGTGTACCATAAGAGGTACTGTTACTCACTGTCTCTTGTCCATTTGCTTTCAAAGCCACTTACTGTCACGGGTTCAACAGCAACAGTATTACATTCTTCCACAGCAAGCTAACGCTACTGCACAAAGCTACTAGAGTAGTAGTCTCAAAAACTTGGCAGACGCACACAACTCTGCGGTCAACATCCTTGGATCGGACTACTGTGTTTGAGCCGACCACTGCTAAAGGAAACTCAAACCTTTGGGAGTCTGGATTCACTACAAAACATGGCATGCTCCTTCCATGCTTACGGATATGCTCAGCTGTTTTCTCTTTTTTTCACCTTTGAAAGGTGAAGTAAGGTGAGGGCAAGCTACACTGAGAGGGTTCTGTTAACTTATTAATTCAGCACATAAAACTGCACAAGAGCCGATTCCCAGACTTACTTGTTTACCACTTTGAATGAACCCAGATACAGCATGCAATAAATCAGATGGCAACAATATCCTGCATGGAAAAATCTCCATTGATCCAATAAATAACAATCAGATCAAGCCAACATTAAATATCTTCTTACATGTTGTACTATACGACATTATTTTTATGCCATTGTTAGGCTGATGTGCTGACACTGATGTGTCAGTACACTGAACTGCTTTCCTCTTTTCCTTATCAATCTGTTTCCTATTCATTCCCTATTGGGTAAGTTGTGTATGTACCTGCACATTTGGAAACAGTCACCCATCTTTGTCTCTCTCTCCGTCCAAAAATTGGTTTGGATTTCCCTGTGCACAGATGGTGAGCTCACAGATGTTAAGGGCTTTCCCTGACCATGTGCCAGAATTCGAGCCTCTGACACTGTCACTCCTGCATCTGACTCCTTACATTCAGAGTGTGCACTGTGCAGATCTGCTGTTCACTGCAAGCACCACCTCTGTCTCAAGGAATTTGTCCAGGATGTCAGGAATTCAACTCTCTTATTCTCTGGATGTGACGACAACTCGACCCATTCTCCTCAATATGCTCCCATAGGCTGGGAATTTGTTAGCCTTAAGTAGCAGCAGCTCCTTTAAAAAAAAAAAAAAAAAGACTATGTAGAGGGCATCTAAGGACAGTTACTGCCTTTGCGTCTCAGACAGAACTTTCTGAGAATGACAGGATCCTATTTTATTATTATTTCAGCATCCACAAGAGGGTCTAAGTTATTAGAACAAAATTCCACCACGTCTGCACTGAGGGGGGATGAGTGGCTGAGCTGTCTCATCATAACCAAGACGAGCGAAAAGCCTTGGGAGCTTTTTCCGACTGCAGCCAAGCACACGTACTCACTAAATCAGAGGCTTCTGCTCTCTCCCCAGAGCAACCTCAGTCGATCCAATGCACACCACCCACACCACACACACTGTGCGCCAGAAAAGACAGAGTGAGAGTGAAAAGAAAAAACTTCAACACATCCATCAAATTAGGGAGTGAGCATTAGCGTTTTCTGCTTGACAGTCTAATTCATGTTTTTTTTTTATTCAGACCAAACTGGCAGGAGTGTGTGGTTTCCATAAACTCCTGTGAATAATAATAATAATAATAATAATAATGACAAGGTGCTGCCAACACCAACAGACATTTACCTTTTCAGTCACATTTGCATGAAGCTATTATTTTTACAGTGGTAAAATACCCTACCTTTAGCATTTGAAGGAGCTAAGAAGAGGAATAAAAGTAGAGCTAAGGAGTTGGTGGAGTTATTCACCATAACAGTGCTTTCACTAGAGAAAGTTGTTAGCACTACATGCTCCCCGCATAGCACTTGGGTCCTGTTCTGGAGGTGACATGCTAAGTGGTGGTACTTGGCCAGGAGAAGTTTTGGGGGAGGAAGGGGGAGGGAGCAGACGGTCTGCTGAGTAGGGTAAGCCTGGCTGTGACAGTCGTGTTCAGAGCCGGGAGCTGAGCCGGGTCGATACAGCATATACACAAACGCTGGGAGGTAAACCACAAAAAATGATCTACCGCACCCCTTGAGCTACAGTAACCGCAAAGTATTCCCCCTGTGGTCAACTACCACAAGCAGCGGACGCAAGCCAGGCTTGAATCCAGGGGGGTGACACACAGTGACAAAGCCAACAGAGGGGGAGGGGTTGAGAGAGTGAGTAAGAAGGTAAGTGACTGGGGGGAAGTAAGAAAGGGAGTAAAAGAGAGCAAAAAAAGGAATAACTCCCCCCTGCCTGGCATTCTTCTGCCTCTCTGATGTAATTGTTTAACAGCTAAAGCAGTGACCCAACATTTTCCAGCCTTCTGCGCCAGCAGCAACTGCAGCTCCGTTTAATGGCCTACCCTAAAATGACTTATGGATTCTTGTGAAAGAGTGCGATAAAAGACATACACACAGCCTCATGTAAATGATTGTGTCCCATAGCCTTGTTTTGTCTCCTATTGTTGTTTTTTTTTTTTTTTTTTACTGTTGCCCACTTCCATCCTCACCTTGATTAGATGATAGGCCCTTTTAGCACACCTCATAAAGATTCTCAGTATGGCTTCCATTATATTCGCTCTTTTTGGCAGTGATTGACGAAAACCTTGTTTGGTTGCAAAACATTCCCAGAGAGTGTAGACTCTGAAGTCCAGCCCTGTACTCGAGTGAGTCTGGGCCGGAACTGGCCCAGGTCTGCACTGGATCAGAGCCACATCCATTTGCCGACTCGATCATGTGCAAAAACAGTTGCAGACCTCAGAAGGTTAAAACCACTTTAATCTATGAGTGCACATTTTCCTTTCTCTATCTAAATTGTTCAATTTGGCTAATGGACATTAAATTACAGATCATATTTTGATAATGTAAACTGTCAGTGATTGCTGTCCGTATGTGTGTACACACATCCTATTCCAGATGAACTGAACTCCAAGCAATTATACAACTATTAGTGCAACTTCTCTTTCAACTCCTAAACAAACGACAGACTCATAAACGTCCTTATTATGCAAATTAATGGGATACAATAGGACTCACTTATCTATAATACACTTTCAAACAAACAGACCAAATAGTCTCCATAAGCCACCTGTTACATAACATAACTGCTCATTCCAAAAACTGCATTTGAGGCAAAAACTCTCCCCTGTAACAACATGTGGTACTGTATGTCAAATATTCTTATTATTGATTATATATCTAGATTATTGAGACAGGAATGCAATATGATTAACGCAAACCACCCATTGTTTGCTAGACCCCAGGCATCCAGCTTATGTGAATGAGGAAGACAAAAAATCCAAAGCTGTTTACCTTATGGAAGCTACCATGAAAGATTCTCTTCACTTGATCATTATCGAATGTGGCCCTTTGGATCTCCCCACGGGTGTCCTTGTTATAAAACGATAGTGTTTGGCTGGAAGCTGGATGGAGAAAGAGTGAGGGAGAGAGAGAGAGAGAAAAGGGAGAGAAAGGGGAAACAGTTTTTGTTGTTGTTTTTCAGACAGCACTCCAAACAACTGATTAGGCACAGTGTCACGCACAAGTCTCCGAAAACTAGAAACAGAACCAACAGATTTCACCAGCAAGTAATTACGAGTGTGGCAAGCAGACAGGGATGTGTGAAACCTGCATCTCTCCACAACACTACCGCATTCAAAGCTGTTTGTGAGTAGGACCTGGCTGAGTCGTGGATGGAGAATATGCATGCCCACGTTTTTAACTACCACAAAACACCAGAGATTGCCCCGGGGGGATTGGACCCATTCAAGAGTTCTTTTCTGAGGAGTGCTCCCAAAACAAGAAAGAGAAAAATCTCATAAAGCCACAGCTGCTGGACAGTTGCTCACTTCCCTCTTCTTTCCTTTCTTCTACTGTCTTGCCATTCCCAGAAAATGGGGAGTATGTGACGGCAGACTTACGATCAATCGTGACTCCGGTTTCGGGCTTGTCGTTCTTGTCCGACACTTGCCAAATGTCGAAAGCCTCTTTGGGGGAGTCGGGAAGGAGTCGGAACATTAGGATGATTGTGTACCCTGCTGGGAGGCCATCAGGATGGATGTCTCTGTGAAGGAATTTCGGCATAAATATCAGCTCAATAAGGTGTAGCACACAGCAGGGTAAACTGACAAAATTTTTGGTCATGTATATATAGCAGCATGGTATGTTATAAACATTAGGGTCTGGTGTCTTAGTAATCACCTCACTAAAGTCCACCCTTGTATAAAACCTTAAGAAATGATTTCTGAGGATATCTGATATGCTGACCTGCCTTGTAAAATGGCTCTCTAACTACAAAAGGCAGACTCAGGAAGGCTTTGAACCACATGGTTATTGAGGGGTCCTCATTTGCAGAGGGCGAGTAGAACTGAAGTAGATCTGTGCCCCAAGGCTAGCTATATACTTTTACAAATGTCATGACCTGTTAGCTTAGTCAGTCACTCTCGAGTTATCAGAGTGTTGTAAATCAATTGACCTAGTTTAGATGGCAGTGAGCTTTCACTGTCTGTCTGGGCAAGACGGATCATGTCAGCTACACCAGCCAGCCAAAAGGAGACTCAGCCTTTCCCAGGAAAGTCAGAGCGATCAATCCAAAGTCATTGCATGAGATCATGCTCGAGCCATTCACATACATGCACACACACACTGTATACAATTAAATTCGGCTGCCAGGCGTAACAGTTTCCAAGAGAGACATTTCCTGCTGTTTCCACCATTGTGGTGCTCCAAGGGTAATCAGTCAATGAAAGTCTCATGCAAAGTGAAACAGACGTCATTAATCATTAAGCACCAATAAGAGGGTAATTACTCCACAGAGCATTGTTTAGGCACATATCTATCATAGCAAAAATGACCCAAAGCAGTGAAATGCTTTGGTTGCTCCTAAAAGAGGATTAGCTCACCCTCAAATTACATAAAACCTCTTGGAGTTCACCTTGGACAGCAATTTGATCAACAGGCTGCTAAGTCTTGATAAATACTCTCTAGTTTACCTTTCGAAACAGTCATTTTACTGACACTTTTACAGGCATTTTTGAAACCAGTATGAAACTAGTTTGAATGCCACCAGTTTCACAAGCCAAAAGAATAAGACTGAATGCTCTCTCTCCTTAGATATGTTTATATACTATATATATTTGTTCAGCACAAGATAGTACAACCTTTTCTTTTAATCTACTCAACATTTTAGGTGGCAGATTTCAGCGCAGAAGTTTGTTACATCTATGCAGATGTCACAGCTACATATCAACAGAGCCAAACAGAACCTGTGTGTGGAAGCCCAACACTTACGAAGATGGCTGAGTAAGGTAAGCATTCTTGTGAAGTCTGTAGGCAGTGTAGCTGTTGAAGGAGCCTGTTTCCATGGAGACACCGTTGATGGAACCATACGTCCTGTCAGTTATGTTGAAGGCCTCAAGCATTCTAAAGCCTACCAAGGAAATATAAGTAGCCTATGATTAAGAAAAAAACACTTAAGAGAACAGGATCACTCATCTTTCCATGTGAATTTGTTTGTGGACAAAAACAATATGATTAAGTGACAGCACCTGGTGATGTGAACCCATTCAGGAAGATCAAAGGACAAGCTGTAATTATAAAAAAAGATGTCAGTATGTTGATTTTGACAGTGGACCTGGGCATAAAGATCTCATACAGGAGATGAAATCTTACATGATGTGGCTGTTTCACAAATGAAGGTCACAAGATTGTCTTGAATTGTTGCAAAAGCATCAAAGTCATCCACAACGAAGACATGACGTTCACTGGGCTTGCTGCCAATATTCTGAAGTTCCACAAAGTCCACGTCGGCAACTCCGACGACAAACACACTGTACCCTGATGGGATAGGAGACGATATTATGACACAGAGCATAGAGTCAAATAGAGGTCATTCCTGTTAACACCAAAATCTGAACGAACAACAAGAAAAAACTGCAGTTAGCTCTGATACAAAGTTTTCACTGAGCTGTCATTTTGATACAAAAAGGCATTATATGTATCACAATAATAAAATATGTCTCCAACTATCAGATAACTAATCCCAGTGAACACAACAATTTAACTTTATTTATCTTACCAGAATGCTGCAGCTTGGCCGCATTCTTTGTTACTTCATCTTGAGAGCGTCCGTCTGTGACTGCTACAACCACTTTAGGAACATTTCTTCTCATTCCATTATCTGAAGTGAAGACTTTCTCATGCACATGTTTCAGAGCAACTCCTGCGAAACAAGCATATACACACAAAGTCCTCTGGTTGAGAGGTCATTTTCAGAGAGTTCATCCAACAAACTACCACTCTACATCATGATGTCTTGTCATCGGAGTTTGGCAAAATAGGGGTTGGTTTTCTGATCTTATCCACAGGGAGTTGTGACTGGAAAAGACTTGGATCAAGGAACATTTGGATGACAGTGAAGATTACCTGTTTTAGTGTTTCCTCCCTTGTATTTAATAAGTGTAAGAGCAGACAGAGCCATGCCCTTGTCACTGTACGTGTTCAGCCTGAACTCATTCTGGGCATCATCACTGTACTGTACAACTGACACCTGTAACCATGAAAATATGTAGATAAGTTTAGAGAATCAATCAAAACAGAACTGTTTTGATGGAAGCAGCAATATGATTTTACTGACACACACCTGCATTCCTGATGGTCCGATGACATCGAAAGCTCCAATCATGTTGAAGACAAACTTCACCACCTTGTTAAAGCTCTCCTCTCCGATACTCCATGAACCATCAATGAGGAAGACTACATCAGCTTTGGCACCTTTGCAAACTGTGGCAGAAGAAGGTTTATCAGGCTAATGATGTGGCATAATCTGGCATGGTTTACTGCTTGAAACAAACGTGAGGACCAACTCAGCGTTTGATTTGAATTAGTCCGCTTCTTGACAAACAACAGAAAGGTCGTTGGAATCTCACAAACAAACTCAGTGAGACTGAACTGACATGCTGAACCTATGCATACCAATTACTGGTTTAATTGATCGCATTTTCAATAAAAAGTGAGTCACATTTGGTGACCAGACGGTCTGAAAATGAACTGCCTTTAACGACTTATTTTCTTCCCGTCTGGATCACTTGAGTTGATGAAAATGCAAGATAATGTCTACCTCATGTGAGCGGCACACCAAACCTCTGATATCCCCTCAACACTTACATTTTTGAACATGACCATATGTAACTTTTTTAAAAAATGTTTTTATCCTGACTCATTAGAATGATCTGTTTGAGTTTTGCTCAGACAAAAGCATGCCCTGAGACAAAGGCATATGGAGTGTTAACCAGGAGCGAAGTATCTCATTAAATGTGCAGAGGCTAATGCCAAGTTAACACCTCTCTGGTGGTGGTCAAGATCAGATCAATTACTCATAATCTAACTTCATGCACTAAAGGTTAAACAGCTTTCCTGACTAGGATATGTTTGAGCTTACCGGCCCAGCCAGGTGGAATCGTAGGGGGAGGGGGAGGAGTAGGTGGCAATGTTGGAACAGGTGTAGGCTTGAACACTGCAAGACAAACAAACACAAACAAATAAATACAGTTACAGGTAAATGAATACAGGTTAAGCTCTTACTCACAAAACCATTTTAGCATATTGTTAGAAGATATACTGTAACCCACTCACATGTGCGTTCTTTCACACTGACTCCAGGGCCCTCCAGGTTTGGGGTTTGGACAAACACAGTAGCGCTGTACAGGGAGTCTGGAGACAGGCCATCAAAGCAGTACTGACTCTGAGCAGCTGTGATGGTGATTTCCTGCTGACCCTTGGCTGCGGCTGGGGTAAAAAAAACACAATGCGTGTTAAATACTTGTTGACTTTGACGGTGCCACAAATAAACTTCATATAATGTTTAAATTATTAAGACCTACCCATGTCAAAACATTTAAAAGACACAAAAACACAAATGTTTAACTGTCCAGGCAACTTGAAAGGCTTTGATGGTACAGTGTGCCTATGCCATGCTAAACTAAGACCAGTTATCAACCAAATACTGCTAGATCTCATAAGATGCTATATGTGCTGATATGCTACCTGTGATATTTTATGAACAGGTTCAGCAGACTAAAATCTAACTACTGTACATAGACCAAAATATCTATCTGGTCAGTAGAATTGTACTGAGAAAGTGAGTGAAGTTCATGAAACAGTCAGATACAGGTTGTAAAAAAAAGATTGGATTGTAGGACCTCTGCTTTCACTTTCAGAACTTAAAATCATACTTAAATCATTGCCAAAGCATACAGTATTTTCTTTCTGCAATAAACCTAACCACACCACCAATCTGGGTCAGTTGCCTGATTTTCACCCCTGGTGAAGTCCTTACTTTAACATGCAGATCGTTCCTCCTGATCCCTCCTGAGAACATGATTAAGCTAGCAGCTGCATTCCCACTAAACTATACTAAAAGCTCTTAATTTGGTTAACTGTCACTGCCTGAAGTGTAATCACTACCACGTTCTCAGCACTTAGAGATGGTGCTTCCTGTTTTTAAGAGTTGCAACTCAAATTTATGTGCCGATATGAAACAGATGGGTTCAAAGCTTGACGCTAATTACAAAGTTCTAATCCCTTTGGTTAATTAAAAACTCGGTGGTCGGATGTATTCAAAATGTTACACATCCGTCTCTGAGGTATAAACACAAACTCGGCTTAAAACAAACAAGGCTTTAACAAAGCTAGACGAAACAACCAATACAATGGCATTCCAATGGACTGAGATGTTGGCAATGCACCACACAGACCACAACACTCATGAAACTGTTCCTTATAGATTTGTTTCGTGTTGGGATAACAAACAGAAAGTTATTGACTGTGCCTCCGAGGGAGGTCTACGACCAAAATCTTGCAGATTTGAATAATAATAATAAAAAAATGATTTCACAGATCTAAGTGTGCAGATTTGCCACATTTGTACTGCCATTCTATTTTTGAAATACAGATGTGTTTAGACAGACTTACGATCAAGAGGGTTCAACTTTATCCTGTAAGACGTTGCAGCACGATGTGGCGTCCATTTGATGCAGAACTTGTCATAACCAACGTTGTAGGTCTCAAGATTGGTGACATTCAAGTACACTGCAAAAAAAACAAGAACAAAATAGCAGATATAGAAATGTTCCTTTTTTATTCCAGAACCCAAGAGATTCATGCTGAAGGCTCTAGACAACACTTACATGTAGTTCCTTGTCCAATGAGTGCCCCGCTCATACCACCGTCGTACTGAGCAAAGACTTTTACATCATAGGTTGTGCCAGGGAGCAGGTTCCGCAGGGTGTAGGTAGTGACATCACCAACAAACACCTCCAATGAGTCATCTTTACCTGAATATGCAAAAGAACGTTTTTCATTAACACTGAACATTACACATTCCAATTCCTCTCCATCTCACTTATTAGCAGTAGAAAGCAGTTTCATGGTACAACACTCAAAGAAAAACACTCAAAAAAGAAAACAGTGCTTACCCACCCATACAGTAGGTGAGAGCCCAACCTAATTCACTGGAAACTAATGTCGGAAAGCTCACCTGCAGGCTGGTAGACTAGTTTATAGCCCAGAACGGGAGCAGCCACAGCGTCCCAAGCCACACGGAATCGGGTGTACCATTCATCCGAGATGCGGAGGTTGCGAGGTTCCAGGAGACCAACTGTGAGAGGGGGACGACAAGCAGGAAAAGAAGGCAACAGCAATGGATTAGTCATGGTGCTTAAGTCCAGGAAAACACACAAGGGCGCGCCATGTCCTGTCTCGAGAAACTGACCCAAGAACTTCTCATCACCAGCCCTGGGAAAGGCTGCCCCACCGTGGGCCTAAGAATGGCTGCTTCTCCTCTACTGTGTTTACAGGGCTATTATGGGTAATACGGGTGTTTAGATTGGGGTTTTATTTTTCTCCTGGTCTTGCTGAGGTAGCTGGGTCGTGGGCAGCTGCAACATAATGTTTTTCCGCCGCCCTCGCCCGACTCCCCGCTCTTGTTCTCATACAGGCTGCCCTGGCACAGTACCGTCTCAGTCGAAGCCAAGATATAAGGTTTCTATTGTTTGTGTAACTCCGAGTAATGCAGGCCAGTAACTGAGGCGTACCAGCTGAACTACTGTGGATTCCTGGTGCCTTGGCCAAGGCATGCCAATGCCTCTTTATATATATTTAAGAGATCATCCTACTACAGATCCAATCCTCTAACTATGCCTAAAAGAAGATGATACCTGTCAGCCATTCAATTCAATGTGTGCCATTCATGTGTTCGCACCTGTGCGTCCAGTCCCAACAAGAGAACCGCCAGGGCCATCTCCATAAATAGCCTCCACTGTGATGTTGTAAGGGGTGTCGGGCTTTAGGTTCTGCAGGATGGCATTGTTTCTGTTTCCAGGGACAACAGCCTGCGAGAGACAAAGGAAAGATATTGTTTTGTTTAATTCAAGCTCAGTATTCCTATAAGGACATGCTCTCCTGTGGTTTTACTGCCTATGACAAAGATCCCTTTTTTTTTTCAAGGGAAGAGCTCAATCAAGAAAGAGGAAACTATTATGGAACGTTCCCTGTCTCATTAGAGCTAGGAACATTTGGAGTAATGGCGCTTTTATTTCAGTGGATGACTCCAGTGCAGCTGCTCTCGTTCCTGATTTTATCCATTTATGGCTATTAGCTAGCTTTCCCAGGAATAATATTGATGTGCCCGACATTCCAGAATATGAGTAAGTTCTTCATAATGACCTCACATGTAGAAATAAATGAGTCCTCATCTGTATGTTGTTTTAATTAAAATGATACTCACAAACTCGGTGATGGGGTCTCCGGTGAGAGGTGCGTAGGAGATCTTGTACTGCATGACTGGTCCCTCAGCATGATCCCAGCCAATGCTCAGGGTGCTGGTGGTTGCGTCAAACACTCGCAGATTCCTGGGCCCAGCACGAGGCACTGGAAATGTCAAATCATATGGACATCATAGTTATTACAAATGATCAAAAGATCCATAACACATAATAAAGCCGATCCATAATCAAGATATAGGTATTACACATGTATAACACGTCTATAACATATCAATAAAAAACACACAAAACGACAAAGGCCCATATATCTTTGACATATGTCAGTGATTTACTATTACTTGATTTGGTGGCTACACATGAACTTTAATATGGTGTCATCAAAACAGTTCCTGTTTGCAGTTCATCAGTTCTGAGATGACTTATCGGGACCAGCCAAGAGAAATTACGAAGTTCTGCTGGGCCTGGTGTGTGTGTGGGTTCTTCTACTACTGTAGCTGTATATAAAGCCACTGCTTACAACTCATTTATACATAAAGGACAAGTGAACCCACATGTTCTGCCATTATCCTGGGCAGAAGGTCCATCTCCATCAGCATAGACAGGCACAACTGTCACTGAGTACTCGGTGTCTGGAACAAGCTGATCCAAGAAGGCATTTTGGGTGCTTCCGGGAACCAGGACCTGAGTAGATAAGGACCACAAATTCATGTCATCTGTTATTAAAGAAGTCAGATAAGACAGTCTCACTGCTGCTAACACTTAGCCCCTTCTGCCATTACTAATCTGGCACTGCAAATGTATATAATGACCTCACTGTTAATCCCCTGTTTATGTGATCTGAGTGAGATAACATTTTCAAATAGACATGTCATACAAACAAAGCTCTCAGAGGTTAAATGCTAAATAAACAGTATAATTTTGTGAGAGTAACTACTTTGGAAGTTTGCAAACGGCTGTCAACTCTGGATTATACTGGGGGGGGGGGACTGAACGGGGCGAAGAACTGGATTGAACATCCCTCTTTAGAGTTTTATGAGTGTGGTGGTGGGCCATATTCTCTCTGTGTCAAAACACACACCACCACCACTGGGCTATTGCAGCTATTGTATACACTACACAGGCTGCCCCAGAAACGTCTGAGACTGATGCAGGTGCTCGCGTTGTCATCGCTTCCCCCAGCCTTAGGATAATGTTAGGCTGTGTGAGGGAGATGAAAGGGCCACAGCTTTGACGGGCCTGCTGGTGTGAACAGCAGAGCGCCCACATGTGTGCACCAACTGGAGACAGCCAGTCACTCACACACTCGCCCATCTTCCCCCATAGATGTGCTACAAATAGATGCCGTGGCTGGCAAACAATTTGGAAAAAAAGAAAGGGAGGTCCCCTGCCATGAAAATCCTTTCTTTTTTCTTTCCTTTTTTCATCCCCCCACTTTTTATCTAAGCCTTACAGCTGCACTAAAGAGAAATGTAATCATTAAAAACAGGCTCATTATCCTTCCGATCTCGCTCACCAAAACTTCAAACACGTTTTCATAGATGACATTCACAGATGGTGCAAGAGTTGTATTTTCCAACGTTTTGCAATACTGTAAAATGCTGGTTGTATGGCAATTAGTTCTATCTTTTATCATGCAATCCAAGACATGCGCATTCATGCATAGAACTGGCCCAAGAGCCAAAGGAACAAGATTTCTGCATAACTGAAAATCAACCTCATTGTTATTGAACGTCGGCAAGTCTAATAAACTACTATTGTTTCAGTGCATTAGAGAAGGGGGGGTACATCTGTAGCCAAGCTAACTCTTTATGACAGAATGAGACACTAGCCTTCTTGTTTTCTCCAAAAGGGAAGAAAACTAGCTGTGAATAGATTGCATTTCCACTGGCTGTTTTCCAGCACTCCGTTTCAACCACAAGTCTGTCCAGGACAGGGCCTGAGAGTGTCCACGAGAAGCCAGCACCCGAGGTGCTCTTTCTAGACTGTGAAAGTGAATATTCCACCAAAACAACCCCTCGCCTCTCCAATTGCAAAATTAGTGGCAATTCGTTCCAGTGGTCAGACAGGGTTTTTTTTTTTTTTGTCTGGTTCGTTTGTTTTTTTAAACACCAGATACTTACAGACTCAGATGGCCTAACTCCATTGACGGGCTGGTAGACAACGCGATACTGCTGCACCCGTCCTGAGGCAGGTTCCCATCGCACGTTCAGGCTGTTAGGGCTCGGATTGTAGACCTTCATATTCCTGGGAGCGGTGCGTGGCACTGTGGGAGAAAGGGGAGGGAGAGCGGGGGCAAAAGAGAGAGAGAGAGAGTGAGAATTTCATCTCAGCCAAAAACCTTTTTGGGAGGAGGAGGACAGAACTGTATGATGGAAAAACCTTCACTGTGGGAAACCTATAGAAAATAAACGTCAAGATCCGATAGCGTTACTCAATTTCAAGCAAGAGGAAATTCCATGAAGTTAGGAGACAAATGCAGACCTAAGCAGGCACCAAGAGCGAAGCCTTTTTATGGTACACATGCTGAGAACATGGAGAGAGTGGGGAGCACAATTTTGGGTTTCTGCTAAAACTGCTTTCTCTAAAACTGAAGCAGATGTCAGTAAAGTGCGTTTAGTTCTTTACTGCGCAATGGTTAGATCTCCTCACTGATGGATTGTATCAGGGCATACTTAAAACCTATTGTAATGCCGATTGTCCATTTATATTTGATTCACTGTCTTATCTACTCATGATCTACTACACTGATGTATCGTTCTTCAAATGACAAAGCTGCCATTACGAGTTGTAACCAAAAAGAAGTCCTCCGCATCTAGTGTGACACGACATGATTATGTACTCAGGCGTACATTTGAAATCTGGTAGTCATTTATACTCATTTAACACTACGTATGAATCCTCCAATGCAAACTACTCAACAGGGTATTGCAGACTATCAGGGAATCATTAGACACCATAAGGCCCGTAATTCGGACATGCTCCACTGCAGACTGAGGTTTCCAATTAGTTTCCCTGGAGAAGATTTTGCTGAATTAGCATGGCACGCACAAACGGCACTGACGTTTAAAACATGATTTAACCACAGAACCCTCCCTCCCTCCATAACCACTAGACAAGCTCCACTAGTTTCCATATTGGGACATTTGGCAGAAAATCACATCTCATCTCAGTCATTATTTTCAATTACAGTTTTTTTTCCTTTTTTTTTTCCAAGAGTAGGATGTTCTTGACATCTTAACTTGGTGTGAGACATTAACACTGTATGACAAGGCTTAGACGTGTCCTAGAAATTCCCCAAAACACAGGCCTGTAGCTAATAAGTGACGTGACTTACATGTCTTTCCAGTTTCCGACATACGCAGGCCTTCACCCTCTGGATAGACAGGGGCCACAGTGACAGTGTAGACGGTGTCAGACAGAAGATTCCTCAGGATGGTCGTGGTTGTGCCTCCAGAGACTTGTTCCTGTTCAAAGACAAGTACAGCAAGTTGACAACACAGTTTAATTGAAACATCGTTTAAGGACTAAACTTTGCCCTACTCAATCCCACTACGTTGTAATGATGTCGTGTTTCTAGAGAAACGGGATGAATTCTGAACTCAAGTTTTCATTCATTCATACAGCTCGACATTTTATCCCCTGTTTGTAAAAAAAAAGGTGCCAATCAGCACAATTCAAATTCTGGCTTGGATTTTCACCCTCTGAAAGATCTCAGAGATTCCACATACAGTACTTGAGATCTGGAAAATGGAGTTTCATCTGCAACAGGCTGCACCTTCCCTTTTCAAACTAAGCAGCAGCAGCATACTCGATTCAATACATTGCATTTAATCCACTGTCCTTAGGCTCTCTAGCTGGACTAAACCTCAGGTGGACTGACTGGGCACGTCAGGAATGTTCACACATAGTCGGAATGAAAGCCTGCAGCCACCCTGCGCATGAGGTCACTGAGGTCATTGACCTCTGCTCTAACTCCTAAAACAATCGAATTGTTCTCCCGTATAGTGGAGACTCACCATATCCTCCGCTCCGCCAGATGCAGGCACGTAGAAGAGCCTGTACTGCCTGACGTTGCCCTCGGCCGGCTCCCAGCGCACCTTCAGGGAGCTGGTGGTGGGATCCGTGACCTGTAGGTTCTTCACCCCGCCCAAAGGCTCTGAGGGTGGAAAAAGGTCAGGGCAAGGGAGGAGAGACTTAGACTTAGAAAACCTTAATGTCCCCGAGAGGCCATTTGTTGTACAGTATACAGGCATGTTAACACATAAGCCACAACACAAACATTGAACCAGACATCTAATCACAAACACAAATCAATAAAGAATACACTAAAAAAATGAATATGGCTCTTCCCTGAGGCCTGATGAGGGGAGGAGAGAAGTGCGTTTTAAGGCATATTTGCACCATGCCAAAAACAATCTTATAGCAGAGACGTACTCCTGTCTTAAACCATGTGGACTGGACTCACTTGTCTTTCCATTCTCTGACTGGCGTTTCCCCTCCAAATCAGCATAGACAGGCACCACAGTGACCTTGTATTCCGTGTCTGGCTGCAGGTTCCTCAGCATTGTGTTGGTTGACACTCCCGATACCTGAGCCTGAGGGAAAACAGCAGGAGCAAGATGGTGACTGTTTGGTCTGTGCACTGCTAAAGCACTGAGATAAACAACATGCACGGCTCAGAAGATCATCTGGCAGAGAATCCCATTGACAAATGGGAGAATGGATTAAAACTGAGAGCACAAATTTACTACAATGTCCATCACTCTCCAAGGGCCAACTAGGTCACTGCAATCTGGAGCCTCTTGAACCTGTCTATTTGCAGACATGTTGCATTCTTCACAAACAAAGGTCTAGTCTGTATTTACCACACTCTCGGTTCCTCCAGCAACAGGAACGTAGATGACGTTGTACTGGCGCACATCCCCGTCAGCTGCGTCCCATTTCACCCTCAGGGAGTTCACAGTGGGGTCAGTCACTTTCAGGTTCTTCACACCACCAAGAGGTTCTACAACAAGTATAGATAATGCATAGTATTAGAGAGAGAGAGAGATTCAAAATATGGTTGAAGTAGGAATGAATAGTCATCATTGGGAGGGATTAGAAAGACAGGCGAAGAAGTGAAAAGTGATTTTTTTTTTAACAACTCCAAAAACACTGGTGTCTGAATGAAAGAGTTCTTGGTTGAAGCTTGTGTTTAGATACACTTTAACATCTAGACTTACTTGTCTTTCCATTTTCAGACTGCAGTTTGCCCTCCACCTGGTCATAAACTGGAAGCACAGACACCTTGTAGACGGTATTAGCCTCCAGGCTTCTCAAGACAATGCTGGTTGTGCCACCAGAGACTTGCTCCTGTTTACAACAGGTAATAAAAGTCACAACGATAAAAGTTATGACGAGAGAGAAACCAAGAACAATGAACATTGTGCCAAGTGATACAATCAATTTCACATTTGATTCATTAAGAGCCCTGAAAAATGACATTTACATTCAAATTTGTCTGCCATTTATAGGGACAATCAGCTGTTTACACATCATAACAAAGTATGAGTGACCAAATATACAGACGTACAGTATTGTTTCAATTATTCAGCATTTGTTTGAAATTCATTTCACTGTCTGGGCTGACAGAACAATATCCATATTTTTCGAAAGCACATTTCAACAAGTCATCGCTGTCGGACTGATCTAGTTAGCACATGGGGGAAAATACAGTGACGCACCATCTTCTCATCAGATCCTGGAACCGGGACGTAGAAAACTTTGTACTGGCGCACATTTCCGTCGGCCGGCTCCCAACGGGCGGTCAGCGTGCTGATGGTGGGGTCCACCACCTGCAGGTTCTTCACCCCACCCAACGGCTCTGTGGAGGACAAAGAGCCAGGTACTTCCCAACTGCACGACTCTCACATTTAACCACAGTTGTCCTGTTAAGTTTATTTTCACCAATGGGCGTATGCTTTAAGTGGAACACCTGCATCATGCAATTCCTTTATGAATTGTTTTAATAGCTATTGATTACATACACTATTAAATAAAAGTTTCCATGTCCATTTGTTCAAATGAGTGGTGTCAGTAACAATCATGTGGGCCAAAGCAGACTAAACACTATTTTGGACTGTGTAGCTCTCATGAACTCACTGGTCTTTTCACTCTCGGACTGTGGAAGGCCCTCCATCTCAGGGTAGACAGGGGTGACTTTGACCGTGTACAGAGTATCAGCCTGGAGGTTCTTCAAAACTGTGTAGGTCACACCTCCAGAAACCGTCTCCTGTTCGCACCAAAAAAATTTCAGTTACAATCCAAAGATCAGTTGGTCTCTGTCCCTCCCTCATTCTCAAACAACACTCACATAAATACAAACACATGACACAGAATGTTCCACATATGGACAACACACTCGAATTGTGAATTGCAAATTATTTCATGATCAGTCATGGAAATAAGTGACAAATGATCACGTGTGGTGCAACATGCTTACAGTAATTTCCTGTGTATAAGCCGCAGGACAATGTTTTATGCAAGTTAACATTAACAACAGCTTGTTAACACCATATTAACCGCCCCCGTGTATTAACCTCATTTCTGAAGAAATTTTGCGAAATAAATATATAAGCCGGGGCCAACTGTTGGGAAATTATGGTTTCTTGGTGTTTTGAGCCCCCAACGTTGTCTTCAAGGCAGCGCTGCCTGGAAGG
Organism: Sardina pilchardus; assembly: GCF_963854185.1. Taxonomy (NCBI): domain Eukaryota; kingdom Metazoa; phylum Chordata; class Actinopteri; order Clupeiformes; family Clupeidae; genus Sardina; species Sardina pilchardus. The sequence goes on along the minus strand of NC_085005.1, from coordinate 10,401,463 downwards.
CGCTATAGGGTTAGGGGTAGGATTAAGTGCCTTTAAGTCAACAGTGGCAGCGCTGCCTGGAAGACGACGTTGGGGGGCTCAAAACACCATCGAGCGAAATTATGGTGAATCAGTTTGCAGAATAACCAGCGACGTCAGACCGCCCGTAACTCTCGCCCCGGTGACAGCTGTCCCCTCTCACCGTCAGCTCCTGTCCTCCTCCGGCGGGCACGTAGACCACCTTGTACTCGCGCACGTTGCCTTCGGCTGGCTCCCAGCGCACATTCAAGGTGGTGATGGTTGGGTCTATCACCTGCAGATTTTTGACTGCACCCAAAGGCTCTGAAATAATAATAATAAAAATATATTTATATAATAATATATAAGGAAAAGTTTCTCGTAAGGTTATGTCTCTGGGGTCCATTTCTCAAAAACATAGTTTCTAACTAAGTTAGCAACTTTGTTGGTTGCAATGCAATTTCCCATTGCCAACCAACTAAGTTGCTAACAGGTTAGCAGCTATGGTTTTGGGAAACGCACCCCAGGTTATTATTCTCTGCTGAGACAAAAGCAATCATGGCCACCAACTCACTTGTCTTTCCGTTCTCCGCGAGCTCTGGACCATCGCCTTCTGCGTATACTGGCAGCACGGTGACGATGTAGTCTGTGTCTGGCTCCAGGTTCTTCAGCAGCAGGGCGGTGGTGCTCTCAGATACTTGTTCCTGTTGCAGAAATGGAAGAGTTGTAACTAAGAGGACATGAACCTGTCCGTTCCAGTTACCTATCAGCAGCTGAAGAACATATCCTGGTGTCTTACCCCGAGCAGGACGCAAGCCAATTTTAAACAGTTTAGCTCTGCTGAGAGTGAAATGCTGACCGAGTGTGAGGTTAAGCATGAGCACGTTAGCGTATATGGACAAAGATGTAACAGAGCCAACGGAATATTAAACGATTTTTAAAAATCTTCCAGGACAAATTTTCCACTCGGCGAGCCAACCTTTTTTTTTTTTTTTTTTTTTTTTAAATCAGATTGAATCAAATTCAGAATTACAACGCTGTTCACCCTCTGTCAGTTCCCAGCCAGGCTGAACATTGGCGTGCCGATTCTGCCTCAATGCAAGTTCACTCAGCACATCTAGTAGGCCTCAAGACAAGCTCTACCTCCCACGGTCTCTATGGAGCAACTGCTGTCCAAACAGATGGTGTTTCACAGCTAGCCTCCCTCTTCGAACTGTCATTTATTGAGACCCACGGCCAGACGTGGATTGAGTTACACGCTCTCTGATGGAGAGAGGGATTTCGGTCTTTATGAATGCGAAGAATAAGTCTGTCTGTGCCGCTGTCTATATCTACGCCTCTTTGGGAAAACCGACTGCCAGCGTTTGAACTGACATTCAACTAGGTCATGAGAAATATGCTGGAAAGCGGCGCTGAACACCCTCTGTGACTTTTGTGCATTCAATAGTCAGGAGCGACCCGCCGTGACCTAGATTGGGCGCGTAAGAGTTGAGCCAGTCAGACATTCCTACCATCATCTGAGGTCCTCCGGCGGCGAGAGCGTAGAGAACTTTGTATCCCTGGACGTTCCCATCCGCCGCCTCCCACACTGCGTTCAGGGTGGTGAAGGTTGGATCGATGACCCGCAGGTTTCTCACTCCGCCCAAGGGCACTGGGAAATAAGAGGGGGGAAACGTAAATAATCCAACTTCAGACCCACTGAGAAGCTCTCGTTCTTGGCTTACGCTGTGTTCTCTATGGTAACTGGATATAAACTCTCTGCTTCTGAGCATGAGATACATTGTATGTTTATATTAGAATGTAGAGGATAATAATTTACAATGTGCACTTCATGCCTGAGCTGTTTCCATTCGACCCTATTCGGAGATCACTTATGGGCCAAGTATAATCAACACTGCTCACACGACAGACTTATTTAGCTACATTAAACAGGCTCTTTTGTGTCTGGGGAGATTTCTTTTCTTTTCATGGGAAACCATCTGAAGTCAATGGGCCTCTCAGTGTAGAACTGCATTCTGTACACTAGACAGTGGAGAGACTGGGTAGAATCCACTCACATGTTTTTCCGTTCTCAGACTGACGCCTTCCTTCGGTAGCAGGGTAGACTGGCACAACCGACACAGTGTAAAGGGTGTTTGGCTTAAGGTTCCTCAGGACAATAGTGGTCTGGGTAGCTGGGACTTGCTCCTGTTTAAAAACATAAAAAAAACATTGCCTTAGAGATGCAGCATTCTGTAGGCCTTGGCATGTACAGGTGGTACTTACTTAAGCAGTAACATTAAATAAAAACAGATTTTTTAAGCAAGATTATAGTACGCATGAGATAAACAATTGGTCAATCACATGTACACATCTGCTCCAAAAAAATCATCCATTATGAACGTTATTGGAACAGGTTTGATTGTCCGTTTCTCGCATCAGTGAATCAGATTTCCAAACGCATTGTTCTTAATTTGGCGGATTAAAAGAAAAATAAACATGTCCTCGTTAGTGTACTGCATGAATATGCTGTCCTCGTACCATATCCTCTGGTCCTCCGGCGGTGGGGACGAAGAAGATCTTGTACTGGCGTACGGCCCCATCAGCTGGCTCCCACTTCACGTTCAGTGATGTCATGGTGGGGTCGGTCACACGCAGGTTCTTCACACCACCCAAGGGCCCTGGTGGAGGGGAAAGCACAATATTTTCATTTTACTGCTTTGGCTCCCACTCCCCAGAAATCTGACATCACAGCTCGCTGCACAGGCCAACGGGTTGCATCACATGGCGTACTCGAGAGCGGTTCAGATCTCTGTTTTGAGGATGTTTGTGCCATGTTGCCATTTCATCCATCATGCTCCAAATACATCACTTTTAATGAGCCATGCCAGACTGTTACTCATCCCAGCCCTGTGGGCTACATTATTTTTGGGAGCAGTCTCCAAATGTTCAAATGTGACCATAAAAATGTGTGCTCCTCTTTTTTGTTCTACTGTTTGCACATCCCAAGTAGCAACGGCTTGGCTAGGACTGCACGGGCGGTGGTAGTGTAGTGGCTAAGGAGCTGTGCTAGCATGCAGTAGCCAGAAAACGTGTTGGTTCAATACCCAGCTTCCACCATTGTGCCCGTATGCAAGTCCCTTAACCCCGAAGTTGCTCTGGGGATATTGGCCCATGTAATATAATGGACATATGTACAGTATATGACATATGACATAATTGTCATTTAAGTCACTTTGGATGAAAATAAACACAAATGAAAATAATATTTGTTAAATCGATAAATGTAAATGTAAAAAAAATGCTCTTACTTGTTTTCCCGTTCTCAGACATGCGCTTGCCGTCCCCTTCAGCGTACACAGGGATCAGTGTGACGGTGTACAAGGTGTCGGGCTGAAGGCCTCGGAGGACGGTGCTGGTGGCAGTGGCAGCTACTTGCTCCTGTGGAACAGTCCAGAAATATTTCAGTTAGAGTATGGAAACATCCTGGCCTTTTTCCCTAAACCTTCCCCCTAGCTATTTGCACTCGGTTTGCGTGTACATGTTGAAGGTTCGGCCATAGTAAAGGCCATCCACAACCAACTACTGTTAACTGGTAGTGTGTTATAAACCCTCCAATGGAAAGTCAATATTGATGGTGACTTGTCGGAGGTGTGTGTGTCACATCATGGAGGACACTTAATACAAATTTGAGTTCTGTGTGAGTACGCTTGTACGCAAATCCATGGTTACGTCAGATTCTGTTTCTGCTAGGGAGAGAGAGAAGTTTGTTCCAAAGCTGAGTGCCATATTTAGACCCTATGGGCTAATCAAGAGAACTTGATTTAGCTGTGAGGGTGATTCCCATCTGAGTGCACTCCGTAATCGAGGGAGTGGGGGAGCCTCTGTTTTGCTCACCAACAACCAGAGCGAGAGACAGGGAAGAACAGTGGAATTAAGTCCCTGCCAACTGACCTGATCATTTGTTAGGGATGACTCACCTCACAGTCAAACCCAGTATCCAATATGGATCACTACAACACAAGTTGGATAAAGACCTTTCTGCATGCTGAAACGAATACTGATGGAGGCCAGATGGGGGATAGAGTGAGGCAGGAAGCATCTCAATCTACAGCTAGCCAGAAGAACCTGCGTAATTCAAGGATGCTCAGTAAACTCTGAACTCCCCATAACATTCCGTTTTGTTATGCTCCTAGTCCTAAATCAGACCACTCAGACTTGGAGATCTAGAGCAATACATTTTCTATTCACATTACACTCAAAAACCAGTCAGGGGCTTCGAGGAGTGGCAAACTGTTTGGCCTGCCATGCCTACCATGCCTACCATGCTCTCTGCCCCGCCTGCTGCTGGCACGTAGACCACTTTGTACTCGCGCACTTTGCCGTCGGCTGGCTCCCAGCGCACATTCAGGGTGGTCATGGTGGGGTTGACCACCTGCAGATTTCTCACTCCGCCCAAGGGTCCTGAAAGATGGGAGACCAGAGTGAGCACACACACAACAATAAAATCTAAGATAAACAAAACACAGGAAAGGGAGGAAATATATACACTGAGCAGTGAGGGAGGAGGAAGACCATAAATGCTAATGGACAGAAACGTTTTGAAGTCAGACTTGAAGATGGTAAAGGAACGGCAGATGTAGAGAGAGTTAGGGTAGTGAGTCTGGTGTGATGGACAGTGAGTAAGTGACTGCTGGAAGACTTAACAGAATGGGATGGGGAGTATGGGGTCAGGAGTTCACTGAGGTAGAGGGCAGCCAGGTTATGGAGGGCTTTGAAGGTATTGATTTTAGGATAGGGGTGGTTTGGGTAGAGTGCTTAGTGTGGGAAAGAAATCTAGCGAGTTTCGGATTATTGACATTTTTTGGAGAGACTTAGCGGGGAGACCAATAAAAAGGGAATTGCAATAATACGAGACATGATGAAGCCGTTGACTAAAGTGAAGACGGGTGATGTTTCAGAGATGTAAGTTGAGTGCGGAGTCGCACACCAAGACTTCTAATTTGAGGTGAGAGTTGAACATGCACACTGGCCAACCAGAAAAAAATCAGTCTTCTGCACTTAGTTTGAGAAAGGTGTTACGCATCCAAAGTTTTAAATCTGAAACACAGTCCGCTGATGTGTTGGAAGTAGAATCAGTGGGGACGTGGGTGCTGAGATTAAACTGGATGTTAGACAGCAGTGAAAGGAAAGCATTACTATTGGATCTGCCCAAGTGGTAGGATATGGATCAGGAAGAGAAAGGGGCCAAGAACTGATCTCTGAGGGATGCCACATGTAACAGGAGAGCAGGAGGACTTGAGTGTGATGAAGAGCTGTCTATTGCAGGTTCATTGCAGAGCACTGCAAGGTACAAACAATGTTTAGGTAAAGCCTAAATGTAGCCTAATGTAGGCTTGAAGTCTATATGCAACATGAGCAAAAATGGGAAGCAGATTCCTGTTTTGCCATATTTTCTCTCAACAAGGAAAGTTTAATATCTACCACTGGTATAAATCAGTGCTGTAGCATTGCAATGACATACTTGTAGTTCCCTGTCCAGAAAGGTCTCTGCTCTCTCCACTGCGGTAAACCGCCGCCACAGTGATGTTGTAGGGGGTGTTAGGAGTGAGTTTCTGGAGGACGGCCTGGTTCTTCTTCCCTCCAACCTGAGTCTGTTTGAAAGAGACGTATCAACACTTGAATCTTTTTTTTGTTGTTGTTGTTGCTCTCTCAAGAGTTCAATGCTTGTCATTATCATGCAAATGGAATCCAAACATACCCAGCGCAAACACAAAGCTTATATATCAACTTGGACATTTATTAATTTTGACATGATGTGGTCTGTGTTTATCACAGAGGTCTAATAAATCTGCAACTGAATGAATAACCTCATCCCAAACTTCTACCAGTGGGATGCCGGCCCACTTTCCCTAAGCTCATAAAGGAACAACATGAAGACTCCCCTGTGGTCCATTGTAGATCCTGCAGCCTTTATTGAGTAAACATTTTGCTTCTTAGACCACTCTGTGGATTACCTTCATAAGAGATGCATATCTCTATGATTAATTTAGGAATTAAGTGTTTCCGGAGGTCATGAACAACAATCAGGCATCTACAACAAATTAGCCACAATAGCTAAAACAAACAAACGCATGTTTGATCGATGCATTGTTAATGTAGTCGGTCTGCTCATACAAGGTTTTGAATCATCAAAAATGAGTTGATAAACATCTAATGCTATGAGTGGATTATATCAAAATAACAAAACTTACATATACGGGCCCTAATCCATGCAAGACATTCCAACAAGTTTACAATGGTTATGTGTTATGCTCTGACTCCATGCAGATGTCTGCTGAAATTACTCTGATAGATTATTATTGACATTTACATCTTTCATGAGAATTTGCTTTGGATGTCTTGGTCATGTCTGAGGGATCAAATCAAAGTCTCTTATCAAGACATCTGCATAAGCTGAAGTAAAAAGTAATGTAATCCTGGTAGGCCGCCTACTACCATACACTACTGTACCACGGTGCCAAATTCCTGAGCATCTGACTACATATGCTCCCCTCCATAAACACTGGGAGAAACAGAAAAAAAAGGAGTCTTTTGCCAGAATTCTCTTGAATGGCTATGAACATTTTCCTACAATGGATAGTAAAATGTGGGGCCGTACCCTGCTCTCCCACAGAAATCGCTCATTACAGATATGGAATGGAGATCTCAAGTGTGTGGGGTTGCTGAAAGGTATAGGAAAGACCTTGTTTGGACTCCAGATGAGTCACTACACGTTAACTACGTAGCTGTTCCTGTGGAGCTTCCAGCTTTCCAGTAGGTTTCCTACCATAATTAACAACATAAGGGCCCAGCATAGGCCTTGAAACATTCTGTGCTGCGGAAAATCAGCTAGGGGACTATCTGAGTTCAATTCACTAAATACAAGCACGCAGAGACACACGCACACAGAGAGAGACACACACACACACGCGCCCACACACACACACACAGTCTTGTCCTACTTACAGTGATGGCCTTCCCTCCTGCGGAAGGCAGGTAAGTGATTTTGTAGTTCACGACTGGGCCAGGGGCATGGTCCCACTTGAGGGTAAGAGTAGTGGTGGTGGCGTTGAAGACTCGCAGGTTGGCTGGAGGTCCGATGGGATCTGTGTTCAGACAGACACACACACACACACACACACACACACACACAGCCTCGTGTCAAGGTCACTGCTTTCATGGAGGTCTGCAAGGGAGGGTTACAGGACCCCTCACAGTCTGATGGCAGCTGCTCCCAAGGGTCACATGGGGTGAGTGAGCTGGATGAAGCCGAGGGGAATTATGGGAAATTATGATGGAGTGGTGTATGCTGGCCAGAGTGAAACAAATGTACACAAATGCAGCCAGGCGGGTTATACATATGACATGCACTTCCATTTAGCTGATGGCTCGTAAATTGATGACACTGATGGATGACAAATTATTTGATGACAGATGGTAGAATGGAATGACACAAGTGATAAGATGAGACACGGTGACAACATTAAAGACGTGGATGACATGAACTGATGACATGATGATTGGCAGCCGGTGTTTCTGATGGAACTTTTGCTCCGGTTCTTTAAGAGGTCACACCTTCGAGCTTTTTTTTTTTTTTTTGTGAGACTGGAGCTCAGAAATGCGCATGCAGATGTAAAAACTCAAAGTGTGTTTCTATTAACACTTTATCATGATCGCTTGCATGACTGTTAAACATTTTGATATGATTTTAATATGACGATAGCTTAACCTATTCCAGAGGTAAAGACATACCATTGTTCTTTGGCTCTAGAAAAAGACGTTGAAGAGAACAAAGAGTTATTAGAGCTTAAGTTCAGAACAAGTTTCTCTGAATGTTTTGCGAGTAAAGGACTGGAGGTTTGCGGGGGTGTCTTACTTGTACGCTGGGTGCCCATCAGGTCCTCGCTCTCGGACTCATCAGGGTAGATAGCGGTGACGGTCACGTCATAGGGAGTGTCTGGGTCCAGGTTCTCCAGCACCAGTGAGGTCTCATCACTGTTCAGGATGGCCTAGTGGGAGCACAGTTCCTGAAGTGAGTCTAAATATAGAACACGTGCTGTGGAACGCGCTGACATTTCTATGTGTTCATTTCCTTTTTTCCTCCCAAAACCTCTTGATTGGATGAATTGATCATGTGCGCCAAAAACACGTTGCCAATCCGCTCATACAAATAGTGTAATTAGCTCTCTGAAACAAGATTTATATCTGGCATCTATGACCTGCGAATGATTCAACTGTGCGGAACTATTTTGCGGGTCTGAACACTTACGTTTTCAAAATTCTGCTCTCCCTTCTTGGTCCAGCTGACACGGTAGAGCAGAACGTCGGGGGCTCCGTGTTCCCATGTGGCTCTGAAGGAGGTCTGGGTCACTTCAGAGAAGCGGAGGTTTTTGGGCGCGGGCACCACATCTACTCATGCAAACAAGACAAGCGAGGAGGACGAGAGATTACAAACACTTTCATTCTTTGATTCCAACTGATTGGACGCATAGTTGTTTTGGCAATATTGGACATTGCGCACAGTTGCCAGTAAAGACGGTTTGAATCAGACTGCGCTGCACAGAACAAGTTGGGGTGCGGGAGGAGGGGGGGGGGGTGCAAGGGAAGGAAGGAGTGAGGGAGGGAGAGAGAGAGAGAAACAGAGTGGACGTGATTATGAGGGAATCCTGGATGATGAGGCAAGCCAATGGCGTCAGCAGGCCTGTGGACCATGTGAGGTGCTGCTTGCGGGGCCGGTGCATGTTCAAACATCCCCCAATCCCCCCCCCTTCTTGAAAGTGAAAAGTGGGGCGTGCGCGGCACACCACGGCTCTGTATGACTATGCGTGCCGTGCCGGCCCCATGTTTGTGTGTGAAAAGGAAGTGCCTTTGTGTGACAGGGCCGAAAAACAACAGCTTGGCAGCTCATGTGGGACTAATGAGCGGCACGGCCCCATGCAGGGAGCGATAGCAGGGGAGACAGACGCACACCGCCAGGAGTGCAATGGCGTAAGACCGACCGCATGTGTCCGGCGCGGCCAGAACGAGACGATAGAGAGGGAGGGAGGGAGGAGGGGAGAAAAGGATGGATGGCTGTGGAGATAGACGGAGAGAGCTGCAGCAAGACATAGACAAAAGCTAAGGAGGAGGTGTGTGGTGGTGGTGGTGGTGGTGGTGTGTGCCGGGAGGGGGGGGGGTTAAGGCAGAGGAAGGAGAGCAGACAAGAAGGGGGAAAAAAAACACTTGAAGCAGGTCAGTTTACGCACAAAACGTTCCACACTGGTGCGCACCCCGCAGCATTAACAGACATCTTCACACCAGGGATCTGGCCTATGTTCTGGCCCCTTGGAGAAATCTGGTGTCTAGCACGGCTGTTTCTTAAACCCCGTTGCCACGGCAACCCATCAATATTTGCCCACCTGTGATAGCACTTCCAAGCATAGGGTTTCCAGGACCCTCGTCGTACACTGGGGTGACCGCAACGTCGTATTCGGTTTGGGAGATGAGGCTCTTAAGTGGTAATGTGGTGATATCGCCATTGACTTCAACCTGACGGATAGAAAGGTTTCAGTAGTTAGCTTACTTTGGGTTTGCTACGGCCCACTCGCGGTTAGTTTTCAAAGGGTTCAGTCGGAGGCTCGCATATTTCCATGAAGGTTGCGGAAAACAGCTCTGGGCTTGGAAAAAAAATACTGCAACACTGACTGACAGTCCTTCTGAGAGAGAGAAAGATTTTCTTGTGGTGAATCTTTCTTGTGTGATCGTGTCACTTAACATCGAGACCAAGAGAATGAGTTCTGAACATTACAACCATTCTCGTGATCATTTCACAGAACAAGCCAAATCTCCTCAACACTGTCGGAGGTCTCCTTTTACTTCTAACGTTTTCTGACTGGAAGATCAAAAAGTGTAATACAAACATGATCTAATGTGAGTGAGTTATGTGTTGTGGTGGTACATAAGGCAATATACAGTACAATTTCAATGGTTGACAGAGATGTGAAGATATTTGAACCCCTTTGTGGGCATTCTTCTCATTTCCTTGCATTTGGTGTTACCTCTTTGAGTTCTCCTTCCTCTGGCTTGTAGGTGATGATGTACTTTTTGACGTTGCCAGGGGCAGCATCCCAGGTGACCTTCATGCTGCTGTGGTCCACATCAGTGATGGTCAACTTGCCCGCCGGGGGCAGGGGCACTGTGGAAGAGAGAGAGAGAGAGAGAGAGAAAGAGAGAGAGAGAGAGAGAGAGAGAGAGAGAGAGAGAGACAGACAGACAGACAGAGAAACAGAAAAAAATTGTCAGCTCGATCTGTTCTTCCTCAGTCCTTTTTTTTTTTCTTATTATTATTTTACATGTCATGCATTTTATATGCTAACATTGAATGAGTTGAACATGGGAGTAGGAGTATGTAATAACAAGCTGTGAAACAATGTATATATGTTATGAATCTGTAAAGAGCATATTGGAAACACATTTGTCTGAAGACGAATAAAAAAATAAAAAATAAAAAAAATGAAGAGAACCAATGTGATTTTGGCCTTGTGGCCCGAGACCAGCACGCAGACAGCAGAGATGATGTATCAGGTCACGGAGACCTCAGCGGGCACATAAACTATGAATAGGACAGGGTCTAGAGGACAGAGCGGCGGGGGAGGAGGGAGGGGGGGGGGGGGGGGGCTGACGTACAGGTGACTCCGGTGTCTGTGAGCGGGTTGCTGGCCGCCTCTCCGTGGAGCGCAAACAGGGAGATGGTGTAGGCCGTGTTGGGGAACAACTGCACCAGCTGGACATCACTCACATCAGCTCCGACACGCATCTGCAGGAGAGGGGGGACAGAGGGGGGAGAGAGGGAGAGAGAGAGAGGGAGAGATGGAAAGAGAGAGGGGGAAGGATGTACAGACCAATAGGAGGATGGAAGAGGATGTTGCAACAGCAAAGATGGAAAGCAGGAGCCCGAGAAAATGAAAGAGTGAGTGAAGAAGACAGGAAGGGAGAAAAGAAGGAGGGAATTCAGGGAGTGGAGGGGAGATAAAGGAAGGACAAACAGAAGAGTGGAAGTATAGACAGACAGAGGGAGGGAAGGAGGGAGGGAGGGAGGGAGGAAGCAAATGGAACCAGACGTTAGTGATGAACACAACAACCAGACAGTGCTTGTCAAGAAGATGTCGGTGAACAGCTGGTGGACAGAAATAACCAAGACCCGCTCCTCTGTGGGTCCCTGAACACTGGTCCACTTTTCCACTATTCTGACCAGAGGGAGGAATTAAAAAGGAGGAAAAAGCTACACGTGTAATCTGGTAACCATCTCCCCTGTCTCTCTCTCCCCCTTTCTCTGTCTTTCTCTCTCTCTCTCATATTCAAATTCAAGTTGCATTAACACCATGACTGTATGGGAACCAGTGTGGGGGTGGACACAAAGGCTCTAGAATTAACAGCAGTCGGTCTTTCTCTTTGTCTTTCTCCCTCTCTCTGTCTCCCTTTCTTTCTCTCTCTCTCTCTGACACACACACACACACACACACACACACATGCACCTATACATACTAACACACACACACATACACCTCCTCCTTCCTCCCAGAAAATAGCATCTGTTCAAATCGTGTTTGGTTCATATCATCTCAATGACTTCAGGGGGGAAATAAGACGTGAGGAGCCAACATGACCTCATCCTTCCCATTACCCCGTGTGTCCAGAGAGTCTGCTTTTTTCGTGGCCCTCGCCTGAAACACCCGCTGTAAAAAGTGCAGGCTCATTCCTGCTCTTTCCTGTTCCGCACACGCACACACACACACACACACTCTCTCTCTCTCTCTCTTATTCTCTCTCTCTCTCTCTCTCTCTCTCTCTCTCTCTCTCTCTCTTCTCTCTCTCTCTCTCTTTCTCTCTCGGCTCCGGCCTGTACACATCGGCAGCCATCTGGAGTGAGTCAAGGCCCCACTGGCACAGGAGGCAGCCTGCTGCTGCGGCGGCGGCTGCTGCTGCTGCGCTGCCTTTTGGAGCTTATAAAAACTGACTGAGGAGGAAATGCTGACTGCGCACAAAGCGCTGGCGGGAGGGGTGAGGGTGTCTGGAGGAGCTCAGGTTGGTGGAGGAGAGGGGGCTCTGGGGGTGTCTGAAGTGGAGGAGGTGGTGGTGGGGGTGTCTGAAGGAACTCAGGTTGGTGGAGGAGGTGGTGGTGGGGGTGTCTGAAGGAACTCAGGGTGGAGGTGGTGGTGGTGGGGGTGTCTATAGGAGCTCAGGTTGGTGGAGGAGATGGTGGTGGGGGTGTCTATAGAGGTGGTGGTGTGGGTGTCTGAAGGAACTCAGGTTGGTGGAGGAGGTGGTGGTGGGGTTGTCTATAGGAGCTCAGGTTGGTGAATGAGGTGGTGGTGGGGGTGTCTATAGGAACTCAGGTTGGTTGAGGAGATGGTGGTGGGGGTGTCTATAGAGGTGGTGGTGGGGGTGTCTATAGGAGCTCAGGTTGGTGGAGGAGATGGTGGTGGGGGTGTCTATAGAGGTGGTGGTGGGGGTGTCTATAGGAGCTCAGGTTGGTGGAGGAGATGGTGGTGGGGGTGTCTATAGAGGTGGTGGTGGGGGTGTCTATAGGAGCTCAGGTTGGTGGAGGAGGTGGTGGTGGGGTTGTCTATAGGAGCTCAGGTTGGTGGAGGAGATGGTGGTGGGGGTGTCTATAGAGGTGGTGGTGGGGGTGTCTATAGGAGCTCAGGTTGGTTGAGGAGGTGGTGGTGGGGTTGTCTATAGGAGCTCAGGTTGGTGGAGGAGGTGGTGGTGGGGGTGTCTATAGGAACTCAGGTTGGTTGAGGAGGTGGTGGTGGGGGTGTCTATAGGAACTCAGGTTGGTTGAGGAGGTGGTGGTGGGGGTGTCTATAGGAACTCAGGTTGGTGGAGGAGAGGAGACTGGTGGACAGATTAGGGACAGCCCACAGGGATGGGATGGAATGGATGGATGGATGGATGGATAAATGGATAGATGAAGGAATGAGGTAAAGGATAGTCGTAAAGGGAGGAGTGGATGAATGAAGGGGGGGTGTCTCACCTCCTTCTCCTTGGTGGGCTGAGTGGCGTTGAGGGCGCTGTACAGGAGCATGTAGCCCGAGGCACCGGGCACCACCTCCCAGCGCACTTTCATGCTGGTCAGGGTCTCGTCGTACACCGTCATGCTCTTCACTGATGGCAGGGGCACTGCGTTGGACACAGAGCAACAAAAAAACACATCTTAGTGAAAGGGAGAGATGACAGGAAAGAGAGAAATAGACCTACAAGAAGACGTAGATCCCAGCAAGCATATGGAGGAGGAGGAGGAGGAGGAGGAGAAAAGAAGGCGTAGGGTGCCGAGAAAACTAGCAGTTGGGATACAGCACAATTAAAAAACCCAACAAACCCTCCATAAAAATCAACAGAACTATCAAAAACTTTCAGTTAAACACATAAAACAAACAGGGCTATGATTTGCAGTAGAACTTTCCATCTACAGGATGCATACACTGACACAGGCAGAAGAATAGAGGGGCGAGTGAGAGAGTCAGGTGTCATAAGTCAAAGCAGAAACCCAGTGAGACTAGAGGCAGGAGAGTTGCAAGGAGATAGAGAGGAAAGGATAGAGGCCTTTTCAACACTTCACTTCAGGCGTCCGCTATCAGGAGTGTGATAAACTCCCGATAGCCCACATCACAGACGCAAAAACTCATTTATAAGGAGCTCCACTCTGAGTAAAGCCCAGGGTTACAAGCAGTGGTCTCTCCGAAACTGTGAAGGTCCAAGTTGGAGCCGTAGCTCAAAGCAACAATAAAGGAAGCCGCAATGACCTAGTCCAAGTGGCGTATGACAAAACGATAAGTACCCTTTACGGTCTTGAAAAGGGTCTTGTTATCCTCACTATAAATATCATAGAGAGATATTTTAAAATAATCTATAAAAGGAGGAAAAGGGACAAATTAAAGCCCAAAGTGTACTTTACATCATGTTAAATTATGTGAGTTTTCTTTATCCCCTCCAACAATGAAACCAAAGGCGAGAAACGTCAGTGTAGTATTTCTCAGCAACAAATTCGATCTTGTGGCTAATGCATTTTCCAGCTGGTCATCTTACGGAAAACAGGAATTACCTCAGCACAATAACATATGGGGTCTGTATGGTTTTTATCATTCATATTAAAACCACTATGCAATTTTTTTTTTAAATTCCCTTCATAACAATCTCTTCAAAAAGAGATGAGTTTCAGACAACTGTTTATGGTTTCCGGAGAACAGACAAATCGCTGTGGTCATTCCCGAGTGTGACTGACCCAGAGTCAGTCAAACAATTACATAATGCTGGCTGCAGACTTGGGAGGAAGTGCTTTCAAGGTTTACTTTGAGTAACTGAGTGAAGACGTGGTGCAGATGGAGCTGGAGCAGAGACAGACATGAAGCCAAATTGAAAGACAGGGAGTGAAATAAAAACATAAAAAGGTATGTTCAGCCTTAACCAAAAATGAAAGAATGAGAAACAAAGAAAAAAAAAAAAAAAAGACGGACAGCAGGAAAGTGTGCTTTCACCGAATCGAAATGAAACATTGCTGTGTTGAAAAGCATCTTTCATCATTCTCCTCGTAGCTTACTTTATTTCTGCCAAGCGTAGTTCCCCAGTATTTTTTAATCCATTCGCTAATCGATTAATCAGTGTGTGAGAGTTAGGTACTTACGGGTGGTTTCCGCTCCTATCAGGGGCTCGCCGCTCTCATCTCCATTCATGCCGATCACTCTCACGATGTACTTGGTATCGGGGATAAGGTCCTCCAGCGTGATGGTGGGCACCTCTCCATCCGCATACGCCTATCAAAACGCGGTGGCAAAGCAATAATGAGTGAGTCTGGTTATGACCTTGTTCATGCATTCTGTAACTAGATAGTCACTCGGACAGCACAAACCAAGGCCAAATATACTGTATATCTATATCTATCTCTCTCAATATTAGTGTATGTGAAACTAAATTTATTGAGCAGCTGGGGACAGCAGCCTGTGAGAGCCACTCCAAAATTAAACGGGTTCTTCTTCAGCCACCTTCTTATGCTACAGCGTTCCACAAAGTTTCATCAGAATTGGACAGCCAGCTTTTGCATAATCCAGCACAAAGACAGACAAACAAACAAACTGCACCACAAACAAAACTCCATGGCAAGGTTATGAAAACAAAGTCTTGGGCCATACACTCAAAATATTTGGTAGTGCTGTGATCATTATCACAGTAAGATCTTTGTTATGCCCTCTAATCTTACCTTCTGTTAGCCTAACCTACTCTGTCAACTGTCCTCAGGGTGATTAACTAAAGACACATTTCAAAGCCTCTATGTGTCCCATTGTCCTACTTCCCTTGAAAAAGTAACCAAAGTGAATCACAGAAGGAGAAAAACAGAGACGTCAGTGACCTTGATTCACCCCACAGGGGTCCAGCATCCAAGGAGTTTTTGGAATTCATCGTTAGAATGTGTTGGAAGCACTACGGGTCACACTGAATGTTCCAACTACTGTAGTGCAGAAGCAACTGAAGCGAAGCAAAACAATATACGCATGCTCTCACATTTAGACATGCACTGACACACATACACACACACACACGCAACACATGCTCTAAAAATAAAATATAACCTGTCTTGGTGAGTGTGACTGAAGCATGTATTGAATTGTGTGCCTTGAATTGAGTAACTTAAAACCGTCAAACAGTCCCAGAGCCAGAAGAGGTGTCCATGTGGAACACTTGTGCTAGCTCAGACTCGGTTTATCCAGCAGCCCCGGAGAAACTCAAGTGCTACACTTTAGTCTCGCTCAGCGTCACAGGTTTTGGTTTTTACGAGCCAGCGTGGAGCTCGTTGTGGAAGGGAGTTGAGAGAGGAAACCTCCAGGCAACCACTCCTGAGATATGGGGAAGGGGGG
Source organism: Sardina pilchardus (assembly GCF_963854185.1). NCBI lineage: Eukaryota > Metazoa > Chordata > Actinopteri > Clupeiformes > Clupeidae > Sardina > Sardina pilchardus. The sequence goes on along the minus strand of NC_085005.1, from coordinate 10,385,555 downwards.
AGAGGTGAGCTGAGCCGAACAGGCTGTGAAGTTGAGGTCTCGAGTCCGACAGATAAACACTCTCCATGTGAACCCTATCTCAAGGGCGCATGCGAACACTCACACTCACACACAGACACAGACACTCACACACAGACCCACGAAACCCTGGGTGTAAAGTGCAACTCATTGGTTAACCATTGGTTAACAACTAATAACTCCAGTATTCTATTACACTGATATATCTGGTTCATATACTGTAGATTAACTAATGCATTGCTAAATATTAAATGTAACCTTAATGCACACAATGTTCCACCCTCCTACATATAATGCATATATTGATGAGACACAAAGGGAAACACCACTGCAGTTGACACAAGGTGTTTCATTTCGGTTTTCTTACCACTTTGGTCTCTCCTCCGGCTGCAGGCACATACTCGATGCGGAACTTCTCCACAGGCTCATCAGGAGGGATCCACGTTGCAACGAAAGAATAGTGGGTGACCTCCGAGAATTCAAGGTCAGAAGGCGTCCCAGGGCCTCCGTCTGGATCAAAGGTGAAGGTTGAAAGTTCAACAGCCATGTCAAATGGTTCACAGAGTGCACTTGCTCTCGCTTACTCTCAAAAATCTCGTTTCCACTGGTGGGCCATAGATCACCACTCTGGAAAAATAATTCTGGCGCAGGAGGCTTTACAGACATTTTCGATATTTTTAGATTAAGATATTAAAATGGATCGTATATTGCCATCCATAATGCTTGCAACGAACCAAAAAAAAAAAAAAAAAAAGAGTGGAGATTATATCTATCTCACTCTGGCTGCAGTAAAGGCCAAAACCCATTACTCTTCAAGGAGGCTTTCTCCAAATTCCAACACTGTTTATCACATTGAGGGGAACAAATCTGCAGAGCTTCTCGCAAGCTTATCAAGTTTTAACCACCAGCGCAGTGCCTCCCTAACATACTATGAGAAAATCTTTTGGAGAAGCTTCTTTGTGAATACCACAAGGTTAATCCTCCATATATCAACCTGACCTGGCTAAGTCAAGAGATCTTCATAAGAGGCTGGGTGACTGTGAAGAATCCAGACGCTTGGTGTGACCATGAATATGCGAGGAGATGGATGTGAGACTGTGGATTTACTATACCTGGACCCTTGACACTGTTACAGAGGTTGAGGGTGAGGTCATCCACAATGTCCAATAGGAAAGTGAAGTCATTGACGTTGTACATGTGGATATCTTCAGGGTCTGAGGCAATGGTTCTCAGCTCACCCTCATCGGCATTTTTCACACCTAAAACCCACAACACACACCACCTGCATGTCATTTTCTTGTTTTGGGGAAAATCGGATCCTTTACGTACTGTCGGTTCGAACAAAGTCGTTGCAGTGTTTTTGAAAAAAAAAAGAATGTAAACAAAATGAAAGTCCATAAAAAAATATCACGAAAAGGAGGACATTGATCACTTACCAATGGCATAGAGCTCAATGCCCTGATCTTTGAGGACCTGTGAGTTGCCGATAATGTCATCCTGGGATTTGCCGTCAGTGATGAGCACACCAATCTTGCGTGAGTCTGGGCGCATGCCCACACTCTCTTGGAAGTTGTTCTGGAGGATGTAGTTAAGAGCCAGGCCTACGGGAAAGAGTAGGTGAAACAGTCAAAAGTGGGCTTTGGTCAAAAATGACCAGCTCTGAGCTCTAATAAATTCTGACAACAGTGTCTAAAGCAAGGCCTTGTGTATGACCACAAACTATAGCAGCATGACTACGAATTTATGATCAACTTTGTATGTAGTTCAGCCATCAGGCTTTGCGATTAAACATTTTGTTTACATACGGTGAGCGATACGTGATTTGGATTTGATCAAATGAATCAACTTCTCTCAGGAAATGACCTGAATGAAGTACCTGTCATGGTGTTGCCTCCCTTGTAAGGCAGGTTAGCCACAGCATCCAACAGACTTTCACGGGTTGGGTGAGCGTTCAGGTGCCACTCAGTCTTGGGGTCTCCACTGTACTGAGCCAGACCTATCACAAAAGGCAAGAAAGACAAGTGTTGAGATCCTAAGACTCAGCCGCTCTGCCTATCAAAACAAACTTTAACCGAACCTCTAAATATACACACCATGGCATTAGCCAAGAATATAAGTCACACATTCATACAATGAATAAGGAGTAAACTCTATTTTTTTTCGTTCAATAGAGACCTAGAAATGTGCAATGGTGCTAAACAGACCATATTGAGCACTAATACTGTACAAAGACACATTAGTTATGTATTAATGGCTAACATGTGTTTGCTGAAATAAAGTGTTACAAAATAGTTATCTTGATCATCAGAACTCCTGGCTATGAGGAGAAGTTAACTGCAGCGTCAGAGGTTGTATGACAAAACACTCACCAATCTGGACCCTCATTGGACTGATGTCAAAGACACCAACCATGCGACCGATGAAGGCGCGGATGGTTTTGAAGTTCAGGCGACCAATACTCCATGAGCCGTCCACCAGCAGAATGATGTCTGCCTTCGCCTGGGTGTTACACTGAGCTCCTGTCAGGGGGAAGGACGTCAAGGTCATATTCACACAGAGGCAACTTCCACTTGAAACAATGACCTTCAAAAGACCTTGACAATACTATGAGATGGAAGTGGAAAGACGGTGAGGGAAGGAGGGAAGAAGAGAGACAGGAAATGGCTCCATTTTCATTCTGGCACAAAGCAAAAATGTATGTAAAAAAAAAGAAAAGAAATAAACAACAAAGCAAAAAGCAACACTTTGACATATATATTTCCCCGTTTCAATTACAGCAATCGTAGTAGCAGTTCATAGTAGTCACAAAAACATTTCCTTTGTTTTGCAATATCTTCGGATTTATATCTTCTTTTCTTCCTTAATCTTCCATCCTTCCGTTTATATCCAAAAGTGTATTTGTTTCTGGCGCCATGGCCTTGGGAGTGTATCTGGAGCTGTCATGGACTTTGTCTCGCAGAACGAAAAAAAAAAAGCAGCTCCCCTGAAGCATAATCTACGAGCTGTTCCTTCAGGAGAATTATTCTGCATTCCTTGTGTGAGCAGCACGAACATTTCTGCTCTTGACACCTGTGCAGCTAAACAGGATTTCTTAGGAGAGTAAAAAGAATAGAAGGGGGCACACGCTTTTTGAACAGCGTGCTGCCAGAGCATAAGTTCTGCAACTGAAAATAACAAAAGGTTAACATTGAAAATCTTCATTCAGGAGTAACTACAAAGGCATGTGTGAGGATCTTTTGTTGTCCTAAGTGTGTCATATATACTGTACATGTTCAGTCTAAAGTAAAACTAGTTATCACCAGTTTGCATTGTTGTACATTTCATCTTCCTGTTATGTGTTTACATTCCGCTTTGTGTAGTCTACGTGTGAAGTCACACCAGACTGAGCCGTGATGCGTTTCTAAATCAAAAGCTGTTTCCTTGGGCAGTTCCCAACAGGGCCACCATGACATACCGAACATTTTCAGACGGTCTTCCTGGACGTTTTTTGAAAGCATCATTCTAAACATGGCGTTATGAGACGACAGCCGTCTCGCCCCCATGCTTTCCATTTTACACACGGAACTTTCCACTGAACACCTAAACTGCCTCCCCACCCCTCCGCCAGCCTCATACCGAGGCGTGCGCGCGCCTGTGCAGTGCAGCCCAACTGAACGATTCCCCCTGTGTTATGCTTGAGTGACTGGGCAGGGCACTTCAAGACCAGAGACTGGAAGGCGACAGCTCTGTCAGGTCGACTGTGGGTCCCCGAATCTGGTCTCTATTATGGGGGGAAGGGGGTTGCATGTCCAGGGTCAGGGCAGCATCTCCCGAGTCTCAGGAAAAACATAACATTTTCCTAGCCTCACGCTGCTATGTGGCCGTGCAGAGCCGTCGAGCTCTCTCTGGAACTCACTCCTTGAGTCTCTCTCACTTTCCTGCTCTCTCTCTCTCTCTCACTCACTTTCCTGCTGTCTCTCTCTTTCTCACTCACTCACTCACTCACACACACACACAAACACACACACACACACACACACACACACACACACACACACACACACACACACACACACACACACACACACACACACACACACCATCTCACTGCTGCCTGTCCCTTTTTTGGCACTCTCTCGCTCACTTTCTCCCCCTCTCTCTTTCTCTCCCGGCATCTCCAGGTCGTAAAACATTTTAAGTGCTAGCGGAGAAAATGTTTCCATTGCTCCTTCTTTGCCACAAGGAAATATGGATTAGGCTGTTTTGCTTCTAAGGACACGCAGAAACAGAGCCACATTAATATATGTGCAAGACACAGACGCAACAGCAGCCACCCTTATTTGTTTGTTCGTTCCATTGGCATGCCTGGCCCTGTTTTTATAAGGGTAAGAATGTAGTGTGCCTAATCAGATTATGGTGAAATTGGGGACAAAGACAGACCAAGGCTAATCCAAAGTATTAACGGGTGTAAATGATCTGAATAGCATTCGAAAGTGGACCTCAGATCTTTAGACAGATGACACTGAACAGAGCCAGCCCTAATGACGCCACAGTAATTAGTTTACATTATCAGTCCCTGGCTTTGCTATTATCTATATTGTATTCGCAGACTGTTTTGATGATGGAGTTACTGTGCAATAACTTGACAGAGTAGCCATTCTGCAGACACAGTGGTTGTGGCGGTAGCTACCACGGGAGCTGTGGTCGTAATTATGGTTGCATCAGTGGCCTGCATCCTCTGTCGTTTGGACTACGCATGGCTATACTGTCTCCGGCTAGACTGGGAATGGTGTTGGTGCACGAGGCTTTACCGTTGTCCTCAAAGACGGGGGGGTCGGGAGCGTCCCTGAGGGTAGTCTTCTCCTCTCCAGCGAGAGGCATGCTCAGCCCTCCGTCAAACATTCCAAAAACAGCTACTGAGTATTTTGTTCCAGCTCTGAGGGAAAGGAGAAACGAACCCAGTTACCCCTAAATCTTCAGAGTCAGAGAGCAAACAGAGCTTCACCACTTGCATGCTGTGACTTTTGCAAATGAAGGTATATCCTGGCCTTTAATGAGGGCAGTTGCATTGTTAAACCGTCAAATACTTCCCCGCTTGACAAACACCAATGGTAATACTATAATACTAATAATACTGTGAAGCACTTTGGTGCGGCTCAGCCGTCTGTAAATCGTGCTATACAAATAAATTTGACTTTGACTTTGACTTTGACTACTACTTCTGCTTAGTTCTTAAATTACCTGAGCTCCTCTAAAACGATTGTGTTGTCATAAGGGCCTACAAGCAGCTCCCCGAGGTCTATATCATTGTCACTGGGGTGGAAAGTGACCTTATAGCCCTTCACGTTGCCTGGAGCTGCGTCCCAGCTCACGCGGAAACTGGTCTTTGTGGGCTCGGAGGTTTGAAGGTTCCTGGGAGGTTTATAGGGTGAGACTGCAGGAACAAAAAAAAAAAGAGGAAAAAATCAGCACATTTTCATTTCGAGAGATTAGCAGTTCAACCGCAATCTTGCAACAGCAGCCTGAAAAATCCAGACCCCTAACGATTATTTTTTTTTCCATCCCCGCTACGTGGATGTAGGAACAATGAGATCCATCATCCCACCACATACCACTTGATTATTAGTTCAAAACATATGTAACATTAAATTGAATCCATTAGTCACGCACATGTGTGGGTACTCCCCAGCATAAGCTGTGCTCTTGAGTTTCATCAAACAAACCCCCCCACACACACCAGCCTCCCACACCACCCTCGCAATCCCACCATGCTCTCCAGCGCAGCGCAGCACAGCCCAGCACAGCCAGCGACCCGTCGGGGGGGGTTGAATTTATAGACCAACGTACGTGTCGTTCCTACTCCTTGCCTTGCTTTGCCTTCTCCTCGCTTGTACATGGGGTGCACGGTGATGTCGTAGGTGGTCATGGGCTGCAGCTTCCTCATGACGGTGGTGGTGGCGTTGGCGGGCACCTTGAGCACCACCTCGCGACCGCCCGCCTGCGGCGAGTACTTCAGCCGGTAGTTGAGCACTTTGCCCGGCGCCGCCAGCCACGTCACCCGCATGGTGCGCTCGGTCTCGTCCGACACGGTCAGCTTCTTGGCCGCCGCAGAGGCTGACGTCAGTGCACATGTCAGGGAGAGAAGGGAGGAGAGAGAGGGAGAGAGGAGACACTTGAGAGGTGAGTCTGAGAGACAGCTGAGAGACTGTTTGCCAGATCTTATCGCCTAAACAAAAAAAGAAATTGGAAAATACGACAATCTTGACTGACAGACAGGGCTGGCTTCCTTGAGCACAAGTTTGATTTATGGTTGCGTTGTCATGATTTGACGTGTTGAAATTCACCCCCCTCACCTATCCTGGTCATTTCGTGTTTATTTGGACTTGTATGATTCCTCAGACCATTTTGCTATTTTCAAAATTTCAAAGTTGATCCGTGTGAAATGTTCAGCAGTGTTCCAATTTCCAATTTCCAATTTCCAAGAATATGAGAACTTTTTACTGGCAATAATCTCAACTCCAATATTTCACTGAGTTGATGGACAAGTACGAACCTGTCCGCCTATATCTAAAGCAGCTGTGGTAGACCCTGAGTATTAGAGATAGTTCACAGTGGGGTCTCCACAACAAAAAAAAAACCTTCAGAGGAGCTTACATCAGTTTCATGTAAAAAGGTAACTCATCTATGACGACTAGATCTTGCTTCTTTTAAAACATGGCTCAATGCTTTGGTCTCTGAGTTCAGGCTCATTTCCGAGCACAGCTTGCAGGCCAAAGAAAGGACCCTTTTTGTACACATTCAATCCCTTTCCCTTATCGTGTGAGGCTATCTGTCAGCAGAAAAAGTGCTGAGAGCATCTAAATTTTCCACTTATGAACCATTTCCTTTTTGGTAGAAAAAAAGGAAAAAAACTTTTAGTCATTTAGCAGACGCTTTTATTGAATCCATCCCAAAAAAGGACTCCAATGTGATTTTTTTCTATTCTGCGCTTTTCGTTTCTGTCAAAGTGTTTGTGGTAGAGTCTGAGGACTGTGTCATCGCTTAAGATTATGAGTGTGGCTCACAGATCAGACATACATGTCCAGACCTGGGCACATTGAACGTAAACTCTGTCAAGACGTCAATTAACTTCAGAACTAGTCGGATGGTATTAGTGGGCATGATCTGCAACAGATTGGTTAATGTTCCAGCTGTTTCATTGGAGGCAGATCGTCCAATCACTCCACTCTCAAGGCAAGATGAATGCTTCCAAGGCACATTAATGGAAGCCTGAGCCAGACAAGCTGGTAAAAATATTACTGCCATATAAAGTCTGGCTCTTGCTCTGAGAGGGATGCTGAGGTATGCTTTTGTGTTTACATCCGATGTTGCTGTGCTCTAATGAAAATGCTAGGTTATAATTTATAATAGACATCTGGCCCTGTGTGCTTTTCCCATGCAGGAATAGAAACAGAAGCCCCCCCCCCCCCCCCCCCCTAGTCACTTTGCCTTCAGAGCTTTAGATGTGGTGGAAGATATTCTGACATAACAGTGACATATCCAGGAAACAGAATGCCATGACAGTCAATATTACAGATGGCTGCCCATGACAGGACTTAAAATGGCTCTTGATGTACTTTTGAATAGGGAGGTTGGGGGAGGTTGCTCCGCTTTGTAATCCAAATATTGCCTTTATCAACCATTGTTTATTCAGTGGAACAAAGACACTTCAGAAAGTATTTTCCAATCTCCAAGAAAGGCTTGACTCTGTGGGTGATAACCACACTACAGTCCGGTTGGCCATCTAAGTTTCTACATTAAAGCAACACACATTAAAGCACTTTTCCTCTGTCGCACACAGGCTATTTTTTTTTCATCCAGCAAGTAATGATGTCCACAGACATATGTTGCATGATTTTATGAAAGTATGACGTATTGTGACATCGAAGCAAGTCAAATTTGTAGTTTATTATGTCTCATTCCATCAAACTACAGATCCGCGACCCCATCAGGTAAACTTACACCATGCGGTTATAGCCACTATGAGAGCCGCAAAGTGAATGCAGAGGTGCCGTTCGTTCACACTGCTATGAATTGATGAACCACTGAAATGATTTTGAAAGCATTATTTTAAGGTACAAAAAAACTCTTTAGTGTTGCTTTAAACTTACCATCCGTTGTCTCTTCTCCGGTCAGTGGCTCCGACTCCTTGCGGCCGTATGCGGCGTACACGTTCACCCGGTAGAGGGTCTCAGGGGTCAAGCCGTCCAAGATGGTGGAGGTCTCACCCCCACTGACCGTCTTCTCTCCTGACTCCTGGGTGAACAGGGAGTTCCAACGGACGCGGTAGGACCTCACGCCCCCGGGAGCCGGAGACCACGAGGCCACGAAGCTGGTTTCTGTGACGTCGCTCGTGACCAGGTCTCTCGGGGCACCCATCTCTAAGAGAGAGAGAGAGAGAGAGAGAGAGAGAGAGAGAAAGCAACAAAACAACATGAAGCAGACGGGATGGGACTTTGCGAGACACTGCATGAACCCAACAACATCACCTAAATACTTGTACTCTACTGGGAAGGATTTTACGGTATATTTAATGGATCACCCTTTACACACATGCACATACACACACACACACACAAACACACACACACACACACACGCACACTACTGTATGTGTGCTCTTGTGGAATAAATCATCATTTGGGGACATATTTTAGAACTTGCTTGACAATCAACTAAGAATTATCACTGAACACCTCATGGCCCAGGTCTCAGTGGCGCAGCTCAGGGACCCATATGGACTTAGTGAGACGAGCCCCTCCTTTATATCCTGAGGAGATTCTGATGTACAGTACGCTCGTGGAAAAGTCATTTTTCTCCATTACCGTTCTACCCACTTGTCATCTGTGCAGGTGTGTGGCTTGAAAACATCCTAATAGAAGATATAAATCCGCCGAGGGTGACAACGTAGCTTCACACCTGGTGGAGGTTGTAAAGACTACAAAGAAAGATAAGATATATGCATTGGTAACCCCCAAAGCATTGAAGCCACTTGTTCGAAAGCCACGCAGAGCGCCATAAAAAAGTCAGCTTGAAGGTCACCAGACAGCTTTAAGTGCCTGGAATGGGGGGACTCTCTTTGATCAATGATGTATTTTATTCCAGATGGGGTGCATTCACTTTTTTTACTGAAACTGAATTATTGCACAGTGAACAGGAGACTCTTTCTTGAGTTCACCTCAGATTTGAGCCATCTGCATGGCACACACATAGACACACATCCCACACACACACATGCACATACTGTAGACACACATCCCACACACACACACACACACACACACACACACACACACACACACACACACGGAAAGTAATAGTAAGAGTGTCCGAGCATGCGGTCATGTTGTGTGCCCTTCCCTGAGCCGAGCCATGGGAGAGCTGCGTACCACCAACAGATTTGTTTCACCCACGCCAAGGCCAACTCTGATTTAACTCCCACGCAAGCCAAGTGGCTGTCGCCAGTCCACCTCGCATGGTTTCCAGACTTTTCACACTAAGTCAGCGCACACGTTCCCACCATTCTCCCAGAGCACTGTGTTTGGTAATAGAAAATAACTGCAATAATTAATGCATCAATTGTGATGTCTGCAGCTCAGCGACTCCGTGCCAGTTGTGGCCGAGTCAGAGCCGCTACATTCATTGTCTGGTGTGTGTCACGCCCAGGCAGAGAATCCAGGCAATTCGAATCCTCCCAGCACTGACTCAACTTGACACAGAGCCCACGGGGGCCTCGGGCCAAATGCTCAGCCTGACTTATGCGCTGCGCTGCTTGAGCGCCGGCCGGGGGAACGCTAGCCGCTTGGTACACCTACCTCTCTGTCCCTGGTTTATGGATGTCGTTTTCTCTCAAAAACCTCCCTTCAGTCACAGTTGGTCAGTGCCTGATTGTCTCAATGATTTCAGCATGTTTGAGATGATGGAGTTATGATCAACACAGTGACGTTTGGCCAGAGCACCAGAGGGTTTTTCTGCTTTTGAAAAATCCATTATCTTCTGTTGCTTACTGGGGATCAAACTGAGACCCATAAGAAATAACGGATAAATATGAGGGTCGGGGTTTCCAATCCATTCAACATGGAAACACATGTCCATTTAAGCAATAAATACAGGGACGTTTCGTTCAGAGGGGGAAAAATGATTTTCGCCGTCTTACGAAAAATTGAAGGGCCACAGAGATTACCTTTAAAGCATGTGTTTAATTTTATAGATCAGCAAGCAAGCTGTGGCTGATTTCAGAGCAAGTCTTTCCAACTGCCACGCCAAAAATAATCTATCAAAGACAATATTCCTTTTAGGCGTCCCATTCCAGTCCTGGCTTAATTCTCATTTCCTTAATTTTACTGCACATGTGGAAGGTTCACATACTCTGTCTTTCATTCTCTGAGAAACAGCAGCCACCTTTCGTTAAGATTTACTTGAATTCCATACTCAATCATTTTAAAGAGCTCCCACTTTCAAAGCGGTGTGAGCACGGAAGATTGAACCTTTGAAAGACGTAAAAAAAAAAAAAAAATGCAGCGTGCAGGAGGTTAAAAGAGATCACTCCGCACTGCACATATGGACGACCCACATGCTTTGTCTTTCCTGCTCGGAGATCCGGCTGCTGTCATTAGTGAAGAGTTTGCTCACTTCCATCTTTAATCACTTAAAAGTCTTCTTTTCAAAGCTGTGTGAGTATGGACTTTTAAAAAGGAGGGAGGCAGACAAAGAGGGAAGGGGGAGAGAGAGAGAGAGAGAGAGAGAAAAAAAGAGGGAGAGAAAAGGGGGGCAAGAGAGAAGGAAAAGTGAGGGGAGGGGAAAATAAGACCAGCAGTCTGCTCTCACATGGAATCTGGCAAAAGTGATCCCTGCCGGCAACCCACAGCCCATTTTTTCCAAAGCCCTTCATGAGGCAAAACTGAGCAAAACCACAGTAAATTCACTACCCTGCTCGGGTGTTTGACACATTCGCAGTCCCATGAGTATCCATCTCCCTCACTCTCTTTCTCTTTCTCAATCTTTTCTTGTATCGTTCTTTCTCCCTTCCTGTCTATCTCTATATCTCTATCTGTAATATACATATCTATTGCCTTGTCATTCTCTCTCTCTCTTGTCCTTTGTCTTCCACCAAATCTGCCCGAAATAATGACAAACACAAGTCTCAGGGGCAAAGAGTGAACTGTGGTCGATTATGCATAAGCCCCCATATTGCTTCCAACTACAACAAAACAGTTTCCTCGAGCCATGACTGTGTGCACAGCATCCTCACAAACAAGCACAGAGCCCTGCTGTTTGTACTCCCTCTCTGGACAGCAGGGTCTGATTTAGCTCTCAGCCTTTTCAACAGGGGGGACTTATAGCCTTGAGACGGCCGGGCGAAAAGGCGCAAAAACCCGCCTGCTCTGTCTCTCTCTCTCTCTCTCTCTCTCTCTCTCTCTCTCTCTCTCTCTCTCTCTCTCTCTCTCTCTCTCTCTCTCTCTCTCTCTCTCTCTCTCTCTCTCGGAGATGAAATTCCAGCTCGGGAGGAAATCTGCCGGCGATGTTTGCTGCCTGCGCTCGCTTGTGACAGGCGCCAGCAGAGCAAATGGAGACGGACTGGAAACAAAACTATATGTTTGATGTGAGAGCGGAGCAGAGCGGGGGTGTGTTGTGGTGGTGTGTGTGTGTGGGGGGGGGGAGTTGTGGGCGGGTGGGTCAGTGGCTGCAGGTGTTGAAAAAGCGTGCCGTCTACCCACTCCATGTTTGTTTTAATTACATCCCCGGGGTGGGGATGGGGAGAGAGCGGCAGTGGCGGCGGGCGGGCGGCAGCTTGAACGTATTACCCGCTCTGACAAATGCCAGATCGCAAAATGGCCGTCCCTCAAGAGGCCTCTCAGGTGGCGCATCCACACGAAGCGCTACGCAAAACCGCGGCCAGACCGAATCAGTCGGCCAGCCGGCCGCCCGGGAACCGCACCGCCGGTCTGTTTCCCACCCACACTCGGCTGCACTGGCTCGAGTTTTGGTTTCTCATTTCGTCTTGTTTATGCTGTTTGAACTTTTGTTTCTTCATTTGCGGCATACGATGAACATTAGGCTAACCACTCAGAAGAGGGCCACATGTGAGCCTACACACATGCTTTAGAATGAAAGTCATTGACTATGTCTATGTGGCTGAAGTGAAAATTACTGTTTTGGTGAGGATGTTACTTTTTACCCTTTTTACCCTGAGCAGTCAATGACAAAATCAGATGGGAATTCAGGCGCCTGGTAATTGTTTGGAAAGGCAAATAATACTTATACTCCATCATACTGTATGGAACAAATTAATTCCATGTCACGGCTGTCCACTGCCACATGCAGACTATAGCATGTCCCTGGACAACTGACACACAATTTTAAAGTACAGCCATAAAGTACTAAAATCTGAAAACTATTATAACGCTTTTGCAATTATTCCACTACTTTCCCTAGTGATGTCACAGCCCATTCCAGTGGCCGAGAGGCATCGTGAATCCCCGAGAGGAAATTTTCCTGCCATTGCATTGATTCCAGTAAAAGTACATTACGCAGACAACATGGCCCCCCATCCCCTAGACACCGAGAAAGGCTTGGATCCTTAAAAACCAGGAAGGGAGAGACAAGGGGGCCTGTGGAGAGTGAAGCAGCATGACGCCATGGACCCAACCAAACAGAGAAAAGCCCTCAGCAGCACTCTGGAGGATGCTGGAGGGTTGCTCATTGGCCCAAGGGCAGACTATAGCAGTGTGTGTGTGTGTGTGTGTGTGTGTGTGTGTGTGTGTGTGTGTGTGTGTGCCGGAGAACACGACAGGCTGGGACCTGCTCCAAGAGCCCTGCCCACTCAGTGAGTCCACCTCGGGTCAGAGGCCACTGTAGGCCTATTGTCCAAAACTCTGGACAGGGAGAGGAGAGAGGAGAGGGCTGGATACCGTCAAGGATTTCAGTGTTTCTTTCTCTTTTTTTCTTCTCTTTTTTTTCCTTTTTTTGAAAGGACATTTTTCGAAACGGAGGGATTAGCGAGATAGATGGAATACATTCATCATTCTGCTCTTGGTACTTTTCTGGGTAGTGTGGTGGGGGGAAAGCAGAGAAATAAAGGGAAGGATATGGGGGAGAGAGAGAAAGAGTGAGAGACTAGCACCTCCTCTATGTCTTTCCCAATGAAAAGCACACGCTCCATGGTTTGTGGAGAGTGCCTTTAAATTCCAGGCAAGCCCTCACAAGGTAAATGGTACTGGGGAAAATTACTCATAACTACCCTCCACCTCTCCTCTCCCCTCCCCTCTTCCTCTTCTCACTCCTTCTCTCCCTCCTACTGTATCCCTCTCTCCCCTTCGCTCCTTCGCAGCCTAAGTACCCAAGCAGGCCAAATTCCTGCCTCTCTCAAAGTTTAGGTTATGGGTAAAGCCTGCCCCCAGATCCAGCAGCTACCTCATACCAGCAGCCTGACTTCTGTTTCACTTGCAGGAGTCATTCACGGAAATGTTTTACCGCTTAATGAAAAGCGATAGCGACCTAAAAAGAACTGTCATCAATTTTCTGTCTGTACGTCTGCCCAAGATAAAAAAAAAAAAAAACTCTCTTTTCAGACCGAGCGTGGCTCCCTTCAGATCAAAAAAGTTCCTCCAGAAAAATGATCAAACCAGACCGCCGCAACCCAACACCGGGGGCTTGGCAGTCTCTCCTGCGTTATGGGTGCACGCGAAGCACGCATAGTCACACCAGGACAAATGATTTCATTAGGGGGGGGAAATACAGTAGCTGTCGAAGCGCGGTGAGCTCCGAGGCTTGACCCCATGCCAGAACCAGATCACCCCGGCCGCCGATCTGCGTCCTCCGGAGGACCGGTGGGCGAGGCCTGAGCAGGGGGAAGCAGATGGCTGCCGTCACTGTTGCCACTTCTCTATTTGTTATTCCTGTCTGACAAGTCAGCCGCTGGGAGACTTTGGAGACTGCCCTGGGTCGAGCGGCCCTCAGATAGTGACAACCATGCAAATAAACTTCTTGAGAACTTGCGAAGATTAATACCGGGGCAACACATGGCAACTTTTGCACAATCCCCAAAGGAAGAGTCAGGAGTAGAAAATTATGATTTGGATCCATTTAGCAAATCAAAACATAGGCACTGTAGGAATGGCTCCCATCTGATTTGTTTAGACCATTTTTTTTTCAGGATACTTTTAGACCAATTCAAAAGCTTCTACCTATTGGTGCACAACATAAATAAGCTATCATGTCCCAAAAATAAAAGATACAGGGAACCGAAATGATGTGTAATTGACCTAACACAAAAGTTGCTCAGAAGGGCCAGGCTTTGAAAGATCATCTAGACATGTGAACTGTTAATGTCATCCTTTTCTGGGAGAAAACATCCTCTTGGACTTTACTTTAATGGTAATAATGGTAATAATTAGTGCAGCTAATTAAGTATACCTATTTTCTTCCCCTTTGGGCTCAGATTTCAGCCTTTATTCAGAGACAAAGGACAGAGTGATAGGACAGAGTCCTCTGCCAAAATGGGATGAAGTAATATGTCCTCCATAATTAACAGGCTATGTGCACGAAAGGCTCTCTGTACCTTTTTTTCGGTGGAGCCAGGTGTGTTAGAACCTGCTACTACTGTTAATGTAATTAGTGTCTACATGGGCCCGGTTAGGTGTTGCGCTAGGGTATCAGCATGTTACGATAAAGAAGGATTTATGTGTGTGCTAAACTTGTTATTATTGGGCAAACAAATATTCAGTGTCGGAGTTAAAACGTAAGGAGGTGAATATAACAGATATTCCGTTGCAACACAGATAAAGCGCCAAAGGAAATAAATGAGCGTGCAGGAAGAACCTATCGTGCACGTTGTCTATTAGCCTCTTTAGTGGGCATGCCCATCCACGTGTCTGGGAAGCACATGTCTAAAATTCCCGAACATTTGTTATGAAGAAGCATGTCAATGCATGTTAATGAATTGACTGATTGTTTGATGAACACTTTCAGGACTTTTGAAAGAGGCATTTGCAGACAACAAGTCAACATGGCAGAGTCTTGTATGCTACACAATTGTAGTGGGACTCTCCATGTCAAGGGTGAGTTCCTCATCTGGAACATGCCCACCCCCTTTAATGGCAGTGGAAACGGCACAGCTGCACCATTTAAAACGACCCTTTAATGCAGCTGGAACATCCGTGAACGCTAACTGCTCTGAGCAATGATAATGACGGCAAAGAATTTGGTTGCCTTAGTGAACAGACATAACGTTTGTTTATTTCCGATCACCACCCTCGGCGTTGGCTCGGGGTCCGTAAACTAAAGCACTTCCTGGACAACATTTCATCACCAATAAGCCTCCCAGAAAGCATTCTCAATGCCTCCTTGTATGAAATTTCCCCCTCACGAAGTTGAGTCTTTAATGTTCACTTTACTCTCCAGTGTAATAACATATGTGAGTGTACATGGACTTTTTTCCATTTCTTTTTTTTTTTTTTTTCTCTCTCTCCTCCTGGATTTTCAAATGACAGGCCAATAGAAGGAGTGAAATTATTACAAGGGGAAAATACGCCACGTTTTATATGCATAACGTGCCACATTGTGGCTTCGCCGCATGACTCACCTTCTTTGGTGGTGCCATCGATCTGCATGGCTGGTCCCGGGCCGCCTCCGTACTCGGCCGACACGCTCACACGATACGTGGTGGTGGGCAAGAGCTGCCGGAGAACGATGGTGGTCTCGGGGCCCGCGGTGGTCGTCTCCTGCGATGGGTGGTCTCCTCTGACCGGGACGTACGTGACCCTGTACCTCGCCACGGCCCCGGGGGCGGCCGCCCAGGACACCCTGAAACTGTCCGTTGTCTCCTCTGACACCCGGAGATTGCGCACTGTCCCCGAGTCTGTGCAAAATTACAATGATTTCACCTACATTATTTTATATGTTGGCATGAGTTCAAACGGACAATCCTCTATAGTCAGAGCTTGTTTGCTAAGGTATGTGTGCATGCCATTTATTGGGCTATACAAATGCTTTTTTTTCAGTTTTTTTTAAAAAAAACTAAATGCATTAAATTAAACAATTAAACAATTTAAATGAAAACGAAAGCATTTCTCACCTTCTAGCGTGGTCTCATATCCGGTGATGGGAAAGCTTTCTCCTTTTTCATACTGTGCATAGATGTTGACTTCATACTTTGTTTGGGGTGTAAGGTGGAGCAGGACAGCGGTGAGGCTGTCCCCTGGCACCGAGACGGAAACATAGTCCCCTCTGGAGTCCGCTTCGGGCCTGTACTGAATCAGGTAAGACTGGACATTCTTGGCATCGATTTCCCAGGTAGTTCGGAAGCTTCTGGAGGTCACCTCCGAGAAGGAGAGAGATCTGGGTGCGACCAGGTCTAGGGAAAGATAGATGGAGGTCTGAATCACAGCTGGCCTTCAATCACAAGTGACCCTTCACCTCAAAACCCAGTGATTGGAAAATCCTCCCTAGTCTTTCATGCTGTCATAAAAGATTATTATGTAAGAATTATATAATAGGTAATCAAACCTCCTGTTAGTTTCACAACATACTGGCAGCACTGAATACCTTTCAGGGTTGTAATGCAGAGTGAGTAATTTTTGGCTTTGAAGAGCGCCTCCACATGCAACCTCTCCATGCTCCTTTAGAGTGGGGATTGTACATATGGACAACACATTGTTGCACCAAAAAAAAAAGAAAATGGCCACACATGAGGTGCGTTTTGCAAATGCACTCTATGACATATCTAATGGGCAGCATGTGGTCAATGAATTTTTGATTTGCTGTTCAAAAAAAAAAGAAATCTTCCGATTTAAACCCATTAAATCTAACTCATTATCCCCCCAAAAAACAGGCTTTTAAATGACTCTGACGCAACAACCATTAATGGCAAGTGGTGCATATATTTCATTTCTAGGCTACTTTACGGTTAACTGAGCAACTGTTTCCTCTGTACAAGAACACTACTCTAGGGACCAATTATATAAGATATTCATTTCCAACATGTGTTGAACCTGTCTCAAAACAGGTTCAATTGGCAGGCTCTGATGTACAAACAAACTTGCAAAAATCTTCCCACAACAAAAACATTTCAGATTTGACTACACATAAGCCTTGATCTGTGGATTTGTCAGGTCTAGGGACACAGATGATTATGTGTTTAATTTCAGCTAGTGCAATGTTTACAATGTCTAAATGCACAGAGTTGAATTGTATACAGGCTACAATACTCACTTCTCCTTAAGATGTTAAGCAGCTCTTGCTCAATTCGCAGACAAATGGATTGGGTCAGCTCATTGGAAATCCTCTGGAAGGCATCAAAATCCTCCACAGTGTAAACATGCGTTTCCGTGGGAGGACTGGCGATAGCTTCCAGTTCGCTGCGGACTGCATCCTTCACACCGACGGCGAAGACTTCCACATCCGCATTTTTTAACTTGACTGCTGGATCTTTGAAAGCATCCGATGATTTTCCATCTGTAATAAGGACATTGACCCGAGGAACATTGGCCCTTGCACCACGATTTGAAATGAAGATCTTTTCCCTAACATAGGTCATGGCACGACCTGTGTTAGTTGAGCCACCACGGTATGGAAAGGTCTGTACTGCCTTGAGGACTGCAGCTTGGTCATTGTGAGTGTTGAGGTAAAATTCTGTGTGTGGATCTCGGCTGTACTGGACCAAGCTGATCTGAACCTTATTGGGTCCAATATCAAAGGTTTTAACCAGAACTTCCAGGAAGGCTCTCACTTTCGCAAAGTTGGCCAGACCAATACTGTATGAACCATCAACTAGGAGGACAACATCTGCTTGTACATCCACTCCCAGGGAGCACTCTAGGGGGAAAGGAGAAGATTTGTGTTTAGGATTGTACTACCAACATAGATTGATATGTTGAGCTATACTTTCTGAAGTTTGGCAGGATTCAACAAAGCAGCAATGAACAAACATGCAAAATACATAAGACTCATGGCTAGACCATCCATGGCACCAACATAGTAACTCAACACTTTTACTTTTACTCAACAGAGAGCACATAAACTACCTGCAGACGCCACTTCACAGAAACAAAAAGAGTACATTTTCTCAAACAGCAGTGCTTGCTAAAATGGGAGTGAATGGAATTATTGCTGTATATGTTCTCACTAGGGCACTAAACAGGATGAAGTATTCTCACCCAGGGACACTTTAAGAGGCTCGGTCTTCTCCATGGCCATGACTGGTTCGCTGGGGATCAGGCCTTTGAGGGCAAACAGGCTGACCTCATACTCCGTCTCAGGGGTGAGGTCACGCACATTCACGAATGACTGTGTGGGCCCAACATACAGCTCCTGTCTCTTGGCCCCAGCCATCATCGGGACTAACTGTAGCTTGTAGCCGGTCACGTCATCGGGTGAGGCATCCCACTGCAGTCTCATGGACTTGGAGGTGACCTCGGTGACTTCCAGGTTTGAGGCAGCCTCGACCACTATGCAAAGGAGAGACCAGAAGGAAACAAAGGCATGCATTTATTACCCTTTGATGTGACACTAGACAAAGACAGTATGCCACGAGTGAGTACATAAACAAGAGGACACAAATGAGTAGGGACCCAGACACAGAGGAGAGTCAGTGAGGTGACCATAAAAAACATGGCGAATGCAAATATGGCAGACTCACTTTCCTCTCCGCTGGCGAGTGTGTTGAGCTGGTTGTCCACGGCAGAACACACTTCAGTGATAAGCTTGCGCTGCACGGTCTTGATCACGTTGAAGTCGGGGATGTTGTAGACGTGCGTGTTGTGTGGGGAGGAAGCCATTTGTCTCATCTCAGCCTCGTCTGCTTCTTTGATGCCTTTTTTTTTTATAACAAGAAAGAACCATACAAAAGACACTCATCATTCATCTATGGCCTATCATAAAAAAAATTAGAAAATGTTCCACAAGCCCATATTAACTCTCACGGCCTGCCAAATACAGGAAGTTTACTCATTTATAGTGGAGAGTCAACACCAATAAATCCCAAATACTCCTTGTAAATCCAATGCAGGCATGTGAGAATGAGCAAAATTAACATGAGCATACTTTTTTTGAGGTCTTGGGAGCTGCTAGGGAATGTCAAGAGCTAGCAATGCTCCATAAACATACGAATCGGGGAAGAAGTTTATCATTTCTCTTTTCTCTTTTAAGGATATCCAGCTGGATTCAAACTGAGGCACTTTGTACTTTGCAGTGAGGAACTGTGGGTCATATCGCCATTGGAAAACATTTGAGGAGAGAATATTTTTTGCATTCGGAGTTGGAAACTATGACAACACCGCCAACGGTGTCTGTAAAATGCATTTGACACTTTGGACTGTTGGATTTTTGTCATTTGCTTTCAATCCTGTCATAAAAAAAACTGCTTGGGATGAGGCACACACCAAGACCACACAGCATAGCACTGGACAGAGGATCAAAAGACACAGATGTGTCCTTTAAAAAAAAAAAAGAGAGTAGCAACACATACTCACACACACTTGCACATGGACTTGCAGCATGTCTCTCTCTCTCTCTCTCTCTCTCTCTCTCTCTCTCTCTCTCTCTCTCTCTCTCTCTCAGACATACATGCACAAGCACATACTCAAGCAACTGTGCACACTTACCCAGGACAAATATCTCCACTCCACTGTTCCTGAGTTTTTTGGCGTAGCCTTCCACCGGGTCTTGTGACTTCCCATCCGTAATAATCATGGCCACTTTGGGAAACCCTTTCCTGGATCCAGCCGCTTCAGTGAAAGTGTTTTTCAGCAGAAAGTCCATGGCGTCACCTACACAAAAAATTTCCAGATCGGACGCCACATTAGTGAGCAGAATTTGTGGTAGTTTTGTTTTAATTCAAACAAAACTATTGTCCACCAACGTTACGTTGTGATATAAACAAGTGGAGAGAGTATTTGTTTTCCCCTCATAAACTGTATGGAAAGTATTCGCTCAAGGTGGAGATCTCGAGTTTCGTGGTTATGGGAGAGCTGGAGGTCAGGCTTTTGCCCTTGTAAGTAGATTTTGGCGGGCCTGCTCTGGGCTTGGCTGAGCCTCCAGATCAGCAGCCCAAAGGCAAAAACCACAAAGACAATGAGGGCCTGAGTCAGCACAGATGGAAACACACCGTCTACCTTAAGGCTAAGACAAAAACCTATATTGTGTTCAAGAATTCGGCAATTGCATTTCATTGCATTGCATTTGTGGTTTTTGCTTTGTACATGGGGCTCTCTTGGTCTGTAAGTGTAAGCTGTAAGTGATGTCGGACGAGAGGTGGAAGACCTGAGCAGATCAGTGCATGCATGATTTACCTGTCATGGTGTTGCCACCCTTGTAAGGCAGGTTGTTGACAGCCCGCAGCAGTTCGCCCCGTTTGGAGTGCTGGTTGAGGTTGAACTCGGTCCTGGTGTCTGTGCTGTACTGAACCACGGCAACCCTCGTCTTGTCCTCCCCTATGTCAAAGGCACTAGACATGGCACTAATGAAGTTACGGATGTATTTGAAGTTCTCACGCCCAACACTCCAAGAGCCGTCCACCAGGAAGACCAAGTCAGCAATGGCGCCAACTGTGCATTCTGGGAAGGGAGAGAAGATTCAGAGTCAGGGCCCAGGAAAATTCCGGCATCTATTGGAAAGCCACTGAACCGGAACCCGCACAAATTTTTAGGAAGGGAAAAGCATGTCCAGTTCCTGTATATTTATAAGTCCCTTGTCAGCAACTGAACGTGAATGCACAAGTGGTCAAGGAAAAGTGATGTATGAAAGAAAACCATGAAATATTCCAGCTTGCGTTCCCATTTACAAAAGATACAAAATAAATCCATAAAAATAACTGGCCCCTCTGAACTTGTTCTCTGTCCACAGGTTTTGCTTTAAGGAGCCAGGTAAATCATTTAGCTCCTTTGGTAACTTTGTTGTACACTCAGGACCTGCTAAGTCTCCGCTGCACAGAGAGTTTACAACTTGAGCAATGAGCTTTCCAATATGTAATGACAGAGCTTTCAGAATGACATGTTATCAGGGCAGCAATGGGTGAGTACGTCCCTGTTTACAGATTACTCATCTCCATGGCATTCTTTTACAACTTAATCATCTACAGTCTGTTCTAGCTACCACTGGACGAGCAGCCATGTTGCAAACGTTGTGATGACGGGGATGCACCAACTTCTTTCTGGTGCCTCCTGAGATCGCTCTTTGAGTTCTGATTGGTTGGTTCACTGGGCAAGCTAGGAGATGGTACTGAAACTTGGCATTAGGGTTTTTATTGTTGGCACTTTGATTAATGCATTTTCCATGAGTGAAAAATGCAGAGGGGGGTGTGGAGTGAAAAAGAACAAAAAAATGTGTTGAAGGGTATTTCCACAAGAAAAAACCCTGGGCCGTTTGGTTGCGGAAGTCCACATATGAGGAGGTGGATTCGCTCTGCTCGGCGCTGGGAGATTATTTTCCGTCTCTCCTCAACCTCCTTCTCCATGCGTCGGAGAGGAAAGTGAGCGTAGGGTTGCCCAAACATTCTGTCTCATCTGAGGGAAGGGGGGTGGGGGGGGTGCAGCCAGTCTGAGGCAAAGCGAAGGCAAAGGAGTAGGAGGGGGAGGCCACAGCACACTGGAGGCCACAGTACACTTGTAAAGTGTGATCTGTAATGCTTTCCACTTCCCTCGGTGTTTAAGGGCTTTAAGAGTTTATTTCACCCAGGCCCGGGGGTCCCCGATACAGCTGTTAACTCCCAGCCCAGCACCCTCCACTGCTCGACGAGAGAGTGAAACGGGGGGGAAAAAGCGTCCTCGCATTTACAGCTTTACAATGAACGGCACGTGTGACTACACACACACACGGGCTAATCAACACGGTGGCTACGTTTCTCAGGAATTACAACCCAAGTGTAATAGAAAGAATGATTAGGGTTAGGGTACAGGCCATGGAAACTCCCAGTCAGAAATGCCGACGGCATTCAAATGGAAAGATCCCAGAGGCACAGATGAGTGGCTAGAACTAGGGGATAGTTCAATGCAACATGAGCTACTAAGAGCTGAACATATCTCTACATATGTAGGTTATAAAATTGGTATAGTCTCATATCCCATGGTGAAATCTTACATTTAATTCTCATAATTAGTCACATTTATCAACTGATTGTATTCTTCTTAAGTTAATTATGTTGCATAGACCCCTCACAGCAATGTCTACAATGTCAAACTCAATGTAGAAGGAACCACTTACTGACTGAGTCTGTGACCTGGGGTTTCCTGGTGCCGCCACCTGTTCCACTGGACTGGACTGAAATATAAGAAAAAATAGGATATTGTGAGTTTTAGGGCACGTGTTTCTGTTGTAGTATCCATCGTGTCATAAGATTTATTTTAGATAGATAGATACTGTAGATAGATAGATAGATAGATAGATAGATAGATAGATAGATAGATACTTTATTGATCCCCAAGGGGAAATTCAAGATTTCAATTTAAAACATTAATGCTGTACTGTTTGAAGAACGATCATCAAATACAACTCACTTGTGATCTGGCCAGAAATGGGTAAACTCTCTTCAGTCCCAGAGAATGAAATAATGGTTACCATATAATTCATATCTGGGGTCAAGTCTGTGATGGATGTCTTTGTGTAAGACGATGGAAGGTTCATTTCTCTGTCTGGTTCATCTGAAAAAGGACCCAAATGGCTATTAAATCACTGCAATCAACCCTCATTTGCCAAGACAAAATACAAAGGCAATACAAAGGCAAACTGCCTGAAAATAGATGCAAGTAAAAGCAAGAATCCAGTTGTTGACATGACATGAGTTATGACATTATGACATAAAACTGAACTAATCATGTCATGGTTAGGTGTGGCTGATCTGACTCCGGGCCTCAAAACATATTCCCAGAGATAAGCCTCTGGGGGGCTTTGGGAGGGGGGTAGTTCACTTACCTGATTCTGCAACTATTTGTAGTTTGTATCCCTGTACGCGTGTTTTTGATGGTCTCCATGACATTTCTACAGTGTTTTCATTTAGAATTTTAAACCTCAAATCTGAGGGCGGTACAACTGTAGAGAGAGGACATTGGAGATGTTAATTATACATGCTTGTGGTCTTAGAAATGTATTCTTAAGTAAAGAAAAACACAGACAAGTACAGATGACAATAGGATCCCAACGATCAACACTTCAGTAACGAAGTTATCTCGTTCATTGTTGGGGAGTGTGACAGCAGAAATGGACGAAGGCCATATAAGATGAGTGATGAGAGATGCTATGACAGGCGGCCATTTTGGTTCAAAATGACATCTGTTTGAGCTGTTGGGCCATGGGGCCACAGTGAACAACTCAAGCACACACAAGTGAGAACAAGGCTTTCAGACGACACAGAGGAGGTGCTCCACAGAGATCTTCACAGTGGCACAAAAACACATGTAATGGACTGACTGAGAACTCGCATGCTTGTGAAAGATGTCAGCCCAGCTTGGCTGGAATCCTGGTGTTGAGCCGGGTTGACAATGACAGTAGTTTTCTTTTCAACAAACACATGGTATCGATTCTACAATGGAGTCAGGCTAGCCTGAGAGGAAGTAACTGAAGGCAATCCATGGCAATATGTTAGCCACTTAGCCTTATACCATAACTAGTCTTTACTGCACCTTCTGGCATCCATTGCAAACCTTTTAAAAGAATACACAAAGTCATGAAGGACCTTGGTGTACATTCTTTTCATTACTACAGCATTATTCACATACTGAGTAAACTAGGGAAATTCAGACACACAAACAATGAAACAGTACAGTTGTACATCATGAAAAACATACATAAAAAGTAAAAAAAGACAAATTAACATGGTGTCATGGTGACACCTGTTGTGTTCATCTGAACAGATTGTTGTATTATCATGCACGTGTACATGAAAAGTTGTTTGGAACAACTTGTGGAACTGAAATTTCCATGTACAAGACAGACCACATGTAGAAAGAAACTTTTTGTAAAAATATTTTAAATGATATTCTTCTTGGAATCACAATCTATTTGTTCTATTAATGCTAGACCTCTAACTGATTGTGAGCTTTCTAAAATTAAGTGATTTAAAACAATAGAAAAAAAAAAATAACTGAAAACCTGCCTTAATCTGATCAAACTGAGATAACGCTCATTTTACTAGTACATAGTAAACAAACATTAACTTCGGTTAGGATCAGATGCAAGAGAAAGACATCTAAAGTTGAAACTACACATCTCGCCTACATCCCGCCTAAAGGGCCTATTTATAGAAATAATCAGCCTTGATAAGACAAACATGTGACTTGAAGAATATCATTTTAAAATATCATGGTGAAGCCATGGCCCAGGGAACACTGACTGTGCAAGAGCACAGGGAAAAGTAGCCTGAGCAAAGGCTTGACCAGTACACAGAACATCAATAATGAGAACCACCAACCTGGCAGATCAATTCAATCGTCACGATCACGATCACTCCATTCCTTTTTGCTGATTGGGCCCCATCCCAACTATCCCATGCCATACACACTCCCCATTGGGAGTCACTTTAATCCAGACTCACATACACACTCACACTACGCACACACACTAATGAAATCACTCATTCCCCCTCGTCTCTTTAATGTGTGTGGTAGTGGTCTACTTAATTTTAATCTCACTCTTGCTTCATATTAAAAGCACGCTGTATTAGAGAACTGCATCTGTTTTCCTAGGGCTGCTTCATTAGTAGCCCATTTCTATCTCCATTTATTCTAGCTAGGCTGTCGGACTGTTCACAAACAGTCAGAGGGCATAGCTCTGGTAGTCTGGCTGAGAAAAGTGAATGACTTTGATGGGGGGCCATTTTTCTCTCTCTCTCTCTTTAGGAAGGCATGACTAAACCGTGGTCTTCCACTGGGGACCTCTGACTGGTCACGACCCAATAGGGCAAGAAGGCCCAAGTCTAATTGAAACCATCTCAAGAGAGAGGATTTACTGACCACATACTAACATTAGATCACTGGATGTTGACTTGGCATATGGTTAGCAAGACAACTGCACAAAGAAGCAGGGGCCACAGAAGTCTAAAATACGCCTTCATTTTTTTTCTTTTTCTCCTCTCGACGTTTGGAATTATGATGTGTGAGAGGCATATTTAGTTGCTTTGTTCCATGATGACAGAAGAGAGAGATGAGAGAGAAATCTGGCCCCCAGAAATGCAATCTTCTCCCCAAGATGAAAGTAGTTAAATGTTCCATTCTGTTTTCCACTCTGCCGCAGAAATACATAATGTTGTGTACTTGGAACAGTCTAGTTCCATTCTAGACCTTTGCTTTTTCAGTTTATCAACGTGAACAGTTAATGTCAATGTAAAAAGCAAATAATAATATTTTTGTATGAAAAACAAATGCCTGGAAAAAACAGTAAACATAGTGACATTTTGCTAAAAGCCTAAACCACTTGTTTATGGAAAACATGAAGTCATACTTGTAACAGCAACACTGATTAAAAAAAAGAAAGAAAAAAACATAAAATATGCAGTGACCATGCTAGATAGTACTCCAGTCCCTTGCAATGCATATGCATGAAACACAGACTCAACTTTTAATTAAACAAATACAAATAAAAGCATCTCCAAGTAAAGGTATGCTAAAATTCTAAACCCTTTGAAAACATTTTTTTTCCACAATCTCAGCATATGAACTGACTAACCAAAGCATTATTCCAGTAACTGCTGGACAATATTTTTAGCATTTCACTGCAGTATCAATAAAAGGAATATTTTGGAATCAAGGAGACATGAACCATGATACACAACTATTCACAACATGGGGGGGTAAGCAATTCATTAAAAAAATCATTAAATTTCATTAAATCATTGACTATCTTTGAACAATATATATCCAAACAGAGAGGGAGGGAGGGGGGGGGGGTGCTTGAAAGAAAGAAACCATCTTAGTGTGGCTAGGGAAGTTTACCTTGAGCACCAACAGCAGATAGCACTACTGCTGCAATGATGGCAGCTGCTGCCAAAGACAGCCTGGTCTTCATTTTTTCACCCTCTCGCTACCCTCTTCCTCAGAAGCACATGAATGAATCTGCAAAAAGGATAAACAATTTCGAGATGTTGTGCATATTTGCATAGAGAACACTAAACCCAGTTTTAGAGTGGTCACGAGGAACTAAACCAGTGGGACCCGTGATTCAATAAGCATCCCACCAATAAAAAATAAGTGGAATGACAAGATAGGTGGCACAGACGAAACTTTCAGCAGAAGAACATTTCTATGAATCCACAACAGGATTCAAATCAAAACGTGAAAAATGACTATGATCTATGCATTCAATATTCTATTCCATATCCTAAGGCCTAACAACGACTTAAAAAAAATATGCTCACTCCTGTCTCCAACGCGGCACCCACAGTCCTACAATTTTATACACTAGTATAAGGGCGCCTCCTGGAGTATCCAAAAAAGTACGACTTGGTAAAACTGGTCTCATTTCTTGGCAAGAAATAATCAATCCTATATCCTAGACATGATGATCCAACAGTATTATATCCTCTTGAGCTAAAATGAAATATGTTAGGTAGACGTGGCATATCATAGCTAAAATGTGTAGGCTTTTTGCATCTAGGGTCAGGGGGGGGGGCAACTTTCCAAAGTCACCCAATTTATCCAACTCCCAGACTCAAGCAGAATAAAATTGATCAGGTGTTTCAGATAGTCAGTCATACCTGATGGTATCCGCAACTTAAAACAACCCGTTACTTGGTCAGACTGTTCCTTGGTCACTATTTCCAGGTTATCACAGGGCGCGGAAAACGCTCCAAAGTGTCACGCGTAACGGCTAAAGCCTATACATTGGTAAATTTGGGGCACGTAAAAGTCCGGCAATTTAGAGAACAGTATTTGTACCATAACTCCACGTGAGCTACTCCAGGCGATGAAAACGTCTTTCATTAAATTAATCAATGAGGTAGTCCACTGGCGCGTAAAGTGAAATGGAAAATCCTTTAGCGCGTCAATTAAATGTGCATTTCAAAGGCTACTTCTTTTCAATACTTCAACTACTACATCAGCAAGCACGATTCCATTTCCAATATAAAACTTCCTTCAAGAGAACTTTGACTTCAGGCAAAGAAATCACCCTCTGGATATACTTACCAGACGCAGATGATTTTTTTTTTCTCAAAATTGATATGAATGATTATTTGAAATGCTGCAATTAAATTGAAATGGAACCCTAACCTTCAGGAGAAAAGTCAGTTCTTTTTCAGTATATGCTGTTTCTCAAGGTGCCACCGCTCTTCAAAGATGCCCAGACCGTGATGGGAGGCTCGCCTTCAGTGGAGGAGAGACTTTCGATCTGACGGATCACTCAGAGCTCCCGTTTCGGACGTCCCAGAAAGGAAGCCTCTTTCCAAATGGGAAGAACTTCTCCACAATCTGCTACTTAATAGGGGGCTGTCCCCGATTCTCGTTTAACTATCGTAAGCTCTTACGACACAAGGCAATTTTGGAGCTTTGCCACGAACTAATATGAAACTTTCTGGTGCGTGGGGATGCACTCTTGGAAACTGCACATTTTTAGCATTCCTTTTGCGTGATGTCCATTACGACGTTGTAGCCACAGGTCTATCTGTTCTTGGAAGCTGATAGACAATCTCCAGTGGGCGTCTTGACAGTCCCTTGGAAATTCTAAGTCTGGATATCAAGAGTATTAGAGAAACCTTTTAGTCCCACTAATCCTACAATTTATTACACTGTTACAATAAACGCAGACATTTGCCTAATTTATATCCTAACGTCCTGTCCATATTTCTGGTGTTGTAACACACTATGCTGGTCAAAAGCAATTTTTGTTTTAGTTTGTTCCTGCAAATGATGAGCTGAAACAGACATGAGTGACCGCGTCTGCACATCCAGTCTCATTCTTCAAGGTCCCGTCAGCAATTTTACTGCACCTCTTTATTGGTAATGCTTTGGTCAAAAATACTTCATTACAAATGCCTTAAAATATTTCGCACTCTCACTGAGAACCATGCTGGTAAAATCATGATGGCCAAGGAACTTCCAAGTTATAGGCTACAAATATAGTTGGAATTGGTTATTGATCAGCATTATCATAAAGCATTAATCAACATATTATTAACGATTTTTTTAATCAACTATGCTCATGGAAGACTCCTGAGTAACCAAATGATATGACAAATGTGATTGCCTGGACTTTGGACCCGACTAACCCACGAGTTTGGCAAATGGTACTTTTTTTCATTAACTAGCTAACACACCCCCCTAGTGACTAGACAAGAAACTGCACTGTCGGAATGGACTAAGTCAAAGCATTCGCCTGTGATGTCTTTCAATTCAAAGCCAAAGGAAAATGAAGTTCATGTTTTAACCCGTCTGATTGGAGGTGGCCATAAATTCCCAATTGACTGTACCATTTTGCCTCCCCTGAATATGGCAAACGGCAAATACTCATATTAACTCACAATTAGCAAAAACTACTTATTTATGCATTTTGCGTTGTGTAGAATAATTGATAATAAATTATTAATAATAATCTTTAAAACTCAATCATTCTCAGCTCAACTACAAAGAATCTCTTTAAACATAAAGCGAAAGTGTGATTGGCAAGGACATGTCATACATGTTACACCACAACAATAAGTATACCAGCGAGTGACGTGTCTTTAAGATGTCAAACTCACTCACCGAAATAATGTATATTTTTACTTTTTAAATATATTTTTGGGGGCTTTTATGCGTTTAATCTGATAGGACAGTGCAGAGTGTGACAGGAGGCAAGTGAGGGAGAGAGATGGGGTGGGGATCAGGAAATTACCTACAGTTGGTCACACTCGAACCTGGGCCCCTCAAGAAACATGAACCCAATAAATATGTTTTTTTCACCAAACACAACAACAAACACATCTGTCAAAAAATAAGAAAACACTCCATTCACGGGAGGCTGATTTTATTGTCCTCAGGTAAGACACAAGTTAATAATTTACAAGTCGGCATGTTTATCATTATGACAGAACAAGTGAACTCCCTGAAAATGGATTTTGTACAACCAGTGGACGGATGGATGCAGAAGAGACAAAGATGCAGTTACTTCTTCTTGGGAAGGGCTGCATTTACCAGCCAATAGATGACATACCCTGTGCCTGCAATAGAATGGCATCGCTGTTACTGCATGGAGAGCATATGAAGACAGAGGGTACCAACACAAAACTGCAGCTGTGCTTTATTGCAGTACCCTATGGTAGCCAAAAAGGTTATTCAAGGAATTGTACAATGGCTCGCATATTTTACAATTATCTTTGGGATCGAAGATCATCATGACAATGGTCGGGTTTCCCAAAAAAGTTAAGAAGCTCTTAAGTCCCAAGAACTTCTTAGGAGCGTTCTTAGAACATTCTCACAACGCTCCTAAGAAGTTCTTAGCACTTAAGAGCTTCTTAACAATTTTGGGAAACCCGGCCAATAAGTGTCTGTGGTCTTTACACACAAAACGAATGACGGAGAAAGTTGCTGGGCTTAAAATTAGAGGTTAATATAACTCACCCAAGATAGTCAATCCCATTGTGGCCCTGTAGAGGATTGCATCGCCCACACCACCCTTCAGGTGAACTGGAATACCATTGTCCTCCTGATGGAGCACACATAGCATAATCTTTTCCGGCCAAATAATTGATGCCAGTACCGCTTGTGTCACAAGACAATATAAAGCAAAACTGTAACTAAAGCAAAAAAAAAAAGTTGAGAGTTTAAACTCTTTCTTCCAAAGTGACTGGCATCCCTGGCATGCCAATTATTCTGTGTGTCCGCAGGCTTCAAGAAGGTGTGGGGTGTGGGGGCAAGGGAGTACAAGATGCTAATGCAAAATCTGCACAATCGTATAGGAGGGCACACCATCGGCACCTTGGCACAAACACCAACATGCATGCTCACACTCACTAACAATGATAAATCAAATTAAGGGATCTGGGATCTTTATATAATATGCATAACCTTAACATTAAAGTGCAATTTCTGTCACTGAGCATACCAACTAAATCTGGATGGGCATCTTGTTAGAATGTAACCAGATGATCTCCGGACAAGTCAGACCCAGTGAACCATTTTACAGTAAATGGTTTTAATCACATCTGATATCACCATTCAACATGGATTACTCCTATAGTCAGTAGTAGGGAGTCAGACCAACCCTTCCCAACACAGCACTGAAATCACAACAGCCAGTGCTGTGTCCAAATGTGATATCTGAGACATATAGTTAATATAAGTTAGTATTGAGAAATAACACAAACGTAAGCCATATTAGATCCATGAAAAAAATTGATGTCTTTGCTATGTTCATTCCCATTTCCCTCTCATGCAATTAAGACTTACTTATTTGTTCAACCGCTGGAGAGCTTGTGCACCTTGAACAGACGGCAAGTTATGTAAATAATGTGCTATATTCCTGTTTGAAAGTTTCACTGTTCAATGATGGGCCCTTCGTTTAATAAATAGGCAAAATGGTTGTTTTTCCCTTTCTTAGTATTAGAATAGTAGATTTGCCTACTGCATCTCCCACGTAAGGCTTTCCTTGAATTTACAACCAAGTGAGAGATTATATGGTCTGTGCAAAATGTTGGTGAAAGACAACTCACCTGAAACATCTTCTGCTTCTGGGGCACCCGATTTACCACCTGCTTGTTAGCAGTGGTGCTCAGCATCCGCCGAGACACCTGCTGCAATGTCTGCAGAAGCACACCCGAAAACCCCCATTAATAGAAAAGGTGGCAGTCTGAGGCCAGACAACATTCATCTAACGTTAAAACAACCTAACCCACAAGTGGCCGCAACCTCGTTTTCAAAGTTGCTTCGGCCATTTACGTTGCGATGAAGTTCACGTCGCTTGAAGCCACTTAAACTGTAAGAACGTGTGTGCATGTAATATAACTTCAGACTTATCCCTCGGCCAACTACTTAACATTCCTTGCCCATTTCTTCAGTAAATACAAATATATTTGCATGTAGAGACATTTTTTTAAATTCAGATTAATCAAGCTGATCACTCCCGGAAGTGTCTGTGCTTCCCCTTTGTTATGCTAGCTAGCGATATAATAACTTTCCAGCTGTCTGGCTAGCTGATATAGTCATACTGTCCTTCCATGACCGCCAACTGGATTTCATTAACATTATATTCCCCATGAATCCACATTTCTTACAAAAACTACATGACAAACGAAAATAATCACCTGCATCGGTCTGACATATGATATGTCATAGTCGATTGTTTGCAATGTACAAAAATCGATCTGAAATACACAGGATACTTACCATGACCTGCTTATACATCTTTAACCGGCTTTGGAGTCAAATAAGGACACGAGATGGCGCGCGTGTCGTCTGCTACTTTAGTGACCTCGTATCCGACAACAAACCCCGTTTATCAAAACTAAGAGCGCAACCATGCAGCGTCTACAACTCGTTTTTAGAGGGTTTCGGTCACGTCCCCCTCTTACAAATTTGCTTCTAATTGTAATTATGTAATTGTGTAGATTGCACCTGCATTAGTTCTGGAAGCCTGCATAGCCAATTACTTGTGAGACTTTTATTCTGACGTTTTTCAATGGTTCATTGCTGTGGTTGTGTTCAATGCCTTACCCCCAAAAGAATATACCGTCCCCTACTGTACATGAAGACAAACTGTCGTTGAAATGCAGCACGTAGACTACCTCCATGGAAGCAACATGTTACCAGCCCAGTTTCTCATAAATAAATACACTAATAAATAAAACGATAAAGGTTTTTTTTTTTTTCATTTAATTTTTATTTGTGTAACATACGGGTTAAATTGCACACTGGCATTACGTTTTTTTGTTTGTTTTTTTGTCAGCATACTGGATAAAGGAAATCTATGACAATGCAGAAGTGCAAAATATGTTGTGAACAGAAAAAAAAAACTCCAGGTCCTGCCACCTCAGTGAAAAGAATATAATAAAATATGGAATAATCATAAAAGGCCCCCAGATCTTCATGAGATAAATCACAAATGATCACTCACTCTGTTTTTAAAGTCTCTTGCTACTTTGAAATATTTACATAGTCATCTCTTTTGGGACCTTTAACATAAACCAGCTTAATTATCTTTACACCCTGCATACAGCTAAATCCATATGGCACACAGATTTGCAAAGCCCTGCAAAGAAAGTGGCAGCATGTGACCTAGGCAAAAACGTAAAATGAATAAAGGCCACCTCTAAAAGATGTTAACAAAAGCCTAGCTGGCCACTACTGTGGACATCATGTAAACTGACAAAGTATGACATGTATTCATTCAAACGGCACAAAATAACACTGTTCACATCCTTTGTTACGAACACCAGTAAAAAAATGTCTGAATAGAACATTCTCATAATGGCAGTATCTAAAATAACCCTTGTGAATAGCCTGTTTTTTTTATATTATTTCCTTGACATAGAGCATTCCAATCAGTAGTAACACCAGCACAATGTCCAAGGGGAGGTCCCAGTATTTCCTCTCAAGCATACAACATTAGTCATAATCACATCATAATGCAATATCAGAATCAGAATAAAAAATAAATACACTTCCAAGTTTAACTATATCTTAGTCCTCTGACATCCTGTCAATTAACATACACAAGCAGACGACCCAAATGCACATACACACACACATATAGGCACACAGAGCAGACGTAATGGCAAAAGCTTGCACCACAACAGTCTTTCTTCATCATGCATGCTCTTGGCCAGACAGACCAGCATGCAGACCACTGCTGCTGTGGTCACGACAACGCCATCTAGTTGGGGATGTCGGAGCTGCTGCTGCGGTTGCCATGTTTGTGGTGGATGATGAGCAGCACCACGCCCAGGAAGAAGCAGACAGAGCCCACGGTGATGTACGCGATGCCCAGGAAAGGGTTCTTGCCGCCCATCCAGGAGATGGTGCTGAGGATCATGCGCTTGCGGCCCTCAAAGCTACGCACGGGGTAATCTGGTGCATCAAGTTAAGGGGGATTACAAAACACATAGACTCACAGGACAGCGGATTATGTTACAGGGAGCTGCTTGAAGACGTGTTGGGAAAAGCACAATCCTCCTTTGGGCGTTCAACCTGCAACCGTCTACATAGATACCAGCCAGGTAGATGGGCTTAAAAGGAGGGGTTATGAGTGAGTTATTTTCAAGTGCGAGGTGCACACACATTTACCGTAGTCATTTGATTTACCCCTACATTTGAAAGAGATTCCTTAACTGTTAAAAGTCACATTGACTTCAACATTTTACTTACATACAAAGCCATAAATGGCAGGGCACCTGAATATATCAAAGATCTTCTAGTCCCATGTAACCCACCTAGATCTTTATGGATCACAAAATGCTGGACTTCTTGTAATCACAAGAATTTCAAAAACTACACAACAGTAGGAGGCAGAGCTTTTCGTTACCACGCACTCCTCCTCTGAATAATCTACCTCCCTCAATTCTATTAGCAAACACTCTCCCTAGTTTTTAAGTCTAGACTTAAAACATATCTCTTTAATGCTTCCCATAGTTAGGTACTATGCAGTGTGGAACTTCAACCATCTCAGGGTCTTATTGGAATGGACCACCTCTGCTGTGTGCTCGTGTGACTGCTGCCCCAGTCATGCGTCGCATGGTGGCCACTGACCACACCTGCGCTCTGTCTTGTCATTCAACTCCCTCTGCTCCCCCCTCTCTTTCAACTCTCCCTTTCTCTCTCTATAGT
This sequence comes from Sardina pilchardus, assembly GCF_963854185.1. NCBI lineage: Eukaryota > Metazoa > Chordata > Actinopteri > Clupeiformes > Clupeidae > Sardina > Sardina pilchardus. Next base: position 10,351,800 of record NC_085005.1, on the reverse strand, counting down.
ATAACATTATGTATTACCATCGGTATACTTATTAATACTAATCATCATGATTTATAGTAATACTAACTCACCCTGTATCTCTCTTTCTCCCCCCATACCTCACCTGTGAGGTAAACCATTACCATTCATCAGCCATCCTTATGCCTGGCCCTCACCACACCTGAAGTCCCAGGTGTGGTGTGAAGTGTCATGAGACATGTGTAATGATTTGGCGCTCTATAAGTGAAATTCAATTGAAATTGTAGACAGAAATCTAATTTCCTAACGGAATCTCTTGAAATCGGCCATCCAACAGACATATCAAGAAGTCTGAACTCTCACTAAACCCACAACGTACACACTACTAAACAACTGCCACCTCTGCTATCCACCATGACATTCGTGAGCCAACAATGGGCCTCGCCATGACACTTCAGTATTCAGAAATCCTATATCCGGCCGAAACATTCCTCCACTTCAGGTCTCCGACCTTTTTTCCTCCAAGAGCTACTTTGACAAAATGGACATGGCCGAGAGCCTTTTTTCCTCTTTGAGCTACTTGCTTTTATGCTAGTGGTAGCATGCCATGTATTCACATAGCTCATCTCCACCCAAAACCACTGCATAAGATTTGTATGCTATTTAAAGGTTCCTTTCAACTCATTTACTTTCTTTCTTTGTAGACTGTGAATTTGATTTCACTGGAATGTTAACATGTTCCCAAGTGACAGAGTTATTAGATGTATGAGCATCTTCCTCAAACCGATAGTAAAAAAGGATACTGTAGGTGACCTCCAACATATACTCTCCACGTGGCAGTGTTGGCGTCATGCTGTTTGTCCTCTGGATGATGCGGTACAGCTTGCGGAAGGTGGGAAGGGCGGCGGTACGCATCCAAACGATGAAGTCCTCATTGATGAAGCCATTGTTCTCTGGATCAGCACTCAACTCATAAACTGGTTTATTCCAGTTCAAAGGCTTTGAGGTACCTGGAGAAGGATAAACGTTTTTAAATGACTAATACTACTTGACTTCAGGGTATGCTGGTTAAAATTCTATGACCTGTGACTTGGTAATATTTTTCTGTTTTCCTTCAGGACTTGAGTGGTACATCGTTAAATGGCAAAACGTTTGACTGTGGCAGAACATTTCACTATCAAAAATCAGGTTGGCCACAGATAATATGTTACTGTGTGACTTGTGACTTGTAAACATTAAGATTTCTGCCAGCTGAAGACGTGTGCTGCAGGAGACCTCGGTTGTCGTGGGAATACCTTGGAAACTGGCTGTGAGGTTGGCGTTACTGCCTCCAGGATTCCTGAACTTCACGTGTTTGTCTGTCCACCACGCAATACCTTTCTGCACAAGGACAATTTGTGTTCTAGTGCCATTCGGGTCGATGTAGTACAAATCCAGAGTGTCTGTGAAAAAGACAACAACAAAAATCAGTGATCTGCACTCTTGTTATACTGTTCACATAGCTTGTTTTTGGATGATAAATCCGCCTTACCGTTGAACATGCTGTTGGCGATGGCGCCACAAGGGGCAATTGGCTTTTTGTCGCTGGATTCACGGTAGGGCTCGCATTCCTTGCTAGGACTCTGTTGGTATATTTGTATTAAAAAGCTTATTTAAGAAACAACCAATCAGCACTTGACATGCACTATATGGAACTCACAGAAAAGCAAATGTAAATTTTGGTTGTACAGAATTTTCATCCTCCACAATTTTTCCATGCATGCAAATCCTCCATACTTTCACACACCTTGAGAGAGGAAGTGTCTCCATTGAGCTGGCTATCATCTCTGGATTTCACATAGCGGCGATGGTTCTGGTAGAAGTTTGACAGGCCGTAATACATGAAGACATTACTCTGTGAAAGTAAGAAAAAAAATAAGAATGCAACAATGCATATTGTATGAAATAGTGCAAGATGTACTGTAGCTGTGTGATTATGTTGATAACACTGTAGATTTTTTTTCTTAATATGTAGCATTCCTTAAAAACAGGCCTACTGTGTAATGCACCATGACCTATAACATCAAATAACAGTTTATCAGTCCATTTCTTTTCTTAACAACATTCTGTCTTTAACTGTGCATGTAACTCATCTCCTGGGTTATTCTCTGTCAATTCAGATAAGGTTGTTGCTGTATCTTCTTAAATTATCAAATCTTATCTATAACAAGAATGGGTCCTATGTTGTCTATCCTATGTCTTTATATGAAATTACCTCGGCTTTACAGTCTGAAAATCACACTGTCTGGTAAGCAATGTCTGAGCATTAATATAATGAAAATTATTATTCATAGGCAACCCACAGAATGAAAACCCACAGGTATACAATGTAACCAAGTAAATGCATTTATGTATGAATCACTTTATGGACAAAATTACTATAAACTGTGCTATTTCCGTTTTGATTTTCGTGTTCCTACTAGTTTCCTTATATAGCCTACCATTTCAATGAACATTGGCAAAAAATGCAATCACGCCTTGTTTCATCCTAATATCTTCCCATATGTTGCAGAGACTTCAAATATTGACAAAGTTTTATCAAGTTTGAGCAGGCTAGGAATAGCACTTCTCAAGATATTAATGCCAAACATGGCCTCAAAGATAAGGCACTTCTGAGAGTGTACAAATTATTTTATTTTTGTCTTTATCTTAAAATTATCTTAATTTTGGGACCTAAATATCAGGTAGAGGAACTTTGAGCAAAATGCACCAAACATAGGAACACTGAAATTACTTTCAATTATATTTTTTTCAACACAGTGATCAATAAAATAAATAGCCTGTTGATTGTCTATCCCCCAAAAATAAACTGTGTTGAATGAAATTAATAACAGAAACATGATTAAAAAAAAAATGTAAATGACTAGGTCATATTAATGGCACTTACCTCGAACGGTTGGTCCAAAGTAAAGGGAAGAGAACATTTACATGGTCTAGTGCTATTCCAGCTGAAGTTCTGAGAACAGTTGAAACAGGGACTGGACATGTCGATCCCCGTATAATCAATCTGTAAAGAGGAAGCAACTCATGATCATTAAGAAATGACCACTCGCTCAACTGCAGCTCATACAGTAGGCATCAATGTGTCTCTTTATTCATTAAAGGTAGGTGAGTATCTTGTTTAGTAAGGCTAGCAAAAGATAACGCCTAACGTTATCCTAGGCAAGGCCTAGATCGTAAATAATCATTGATTAGTCAGTACAGCTCCACAAATCTCAGGTGTAACACCAAAGACACCTCGCCAAAATTATATTGAAGTTATCATCATGATTACTGATTATTGAATAGCTCTGCAATACCTAAGTTATGTTGACTTCCTGGCTGCCAATGCTATGAAATGCTAACATATCAACAGGTCAGTACGCCTGATGGATACACTCATTAAGGCATCATGCAAATGTCAGGTTGCTACATTTATTTGTTTTGTATAATTTAACTGTTAACTGAGAATAGCAGAAGCGTAGTAATACAACAGTTGACATTAGCCTGACAAACTCACCTCAAATTCCTTGATGTTATTTGACGTGACATAGAGACCGATTCCGATAGGAATAAATATAAGGCCGATTACGAAAAATGCAGGAAGAACGGTGCCTGCTGTAAGAATAGGTTGCCAAGCTGGCAATCGTTGCTGTTTAAAAGCTGTATTATCGGGCTTTTTGCTGTTCGCTGCTGGTCCACCTGGCCCAGAGGCTCCAGGGTGATGCCCGTCTTCCTCCTTTGCGTTGTAGCTGGACGCCATCATGCCTGCAGTCTTCCGATTGAAACGCTAGCAGTTAGCTAACGTCAACCTAGTAGTTATGGCGAAACAGCTTATCAGTCAGCAAACCTGCTAACTGACTACGTTTTAAAACAGAGAGATCAAATGTCACATCGACGTTAACAATAAGTAAAAATGATTGATAACATCAATCCCATTACTAGCCCGTAGCAACTTGTGTTGTTGTTAGCTCACTAGCTGAGCAAATACAACAGGAAGTAACTAAACGACCACAGAGGCGTGCATTTTACGTAATGACATCAGACGTTTATGACGAGTTCAGATATCTTCATCAGCGAGTTCAGACCTGAAAAACCAAATCGGTCTGACCGTTTTCATTTTAAATGAGCAAAAATCGAGCTTTCAAATCTATATTTCAGTTCGGGAAGGGAGTAATATTTACTGGGTTTTATATTTGTGTGGAGAGCATTCACTCACCATTACTTTTTTATTATGAACTTTATGTAGTCTGTTTTTTTCTGTCAGGAATAATTATCATGCTTCATCAGTAGGCTACCACTGGCTTTTAACAAGAGAAAAAATCAAACATTTTGATTATGTTCATAATTGTTCTCTCCATGTCAGTGTTATGTTAATCAGTACCATAAGGACTACTATAAGAATAAGAAACAAGGCATAGGCCTAACTTGTAGGCTATAGGCCTATTCATATCTTCAATAATGAAATAGCCATGTTTTTCCCCAAATGTCAACATTTTATTCACAAAAGAATCGGTTTGTGCACTGATGAACTGGTTATCCACTACCTTCATCACATTCCCGTCTGCTTTCAACACATAGCCTACTCATTTTTCATCTCATTTCTCAATTCTGTGCTACAAAGAGGTAGTGGATGCTGAAAGCCCATCACGTGGTGCCATCATCTACCATGCTGAACTGAAGACATCAAAAAGCATCTGTGTGGACACTAGCTGTTGTCCAGTGCAAAACAAACACAGTAGCCTATAGCATAGCTAGTGGCATTTGTTCTCTCTCACCTATCACCCCCTCTCACTTGCAACCTCCAATTATAGATAACTTCTCAAGGATGTGGCGATATACAAGGACATGTTTTCTTTCCGTTTTTCCCCCTTACATTTTGGCATTTTAAAATTGTTTTAAAAATGCTGCATCTCCTGCATGCCTGACACTTTATGAACTGAATTGGAAAGCAAGATAACAAAAGTAAAGTTAGGTGCCATGTCAATATTCAGACTATGAAGACTATTTAGAGGTAAGTTTGACATATAGGCTACATATAAACTATCCCAGCTGCATGGATGTCGATAACCCCCCAACATACATTTAAGGACAGTGGCAACCATAATTGCTTTGGGGGCTTTGTAGGATGATATTTCATGGCTGATGAGTTGACCAGTACTCGGATCATGTCAATACAGGCAGAACCAATTCAGAAGAACGGTTTGAAAGTCAGGTGGTGCACATCAATTTCTGTGGAGAAAGAGAATTAAATTGGGGAAAATGTAAAAAGGTAACTGATTGTTAATTGTCTTGTTTGCAAAATCTAAATAATATACTTACAGTTCAAATTAACAAATATAAATATTAAAAAGGACATGAATGTAGCCTATTCGATTATAAAAATAGCCAATGCAAATTGTAAAGCTGCCATGTTGAAGTGACTTTTGTTTTACATTGCAGAATAGAGGTCCTTCAGAACTCTCCAAACTGCAATGCAATAATGCTGACCTCTTCATTCAATATCCAAAAAGAAGGTAAAATAAATAAACTATTGTACTTGAATGTACTATATATATATACTATACTATATAATTTGCAGTAACTTATCAATCAATCAATCAGGGAATGTCTCCTCCACACACTCTATCTAATTGAGATGCACTTACAAATTAAGTAGGCTACAGATTTGCATTGATGAGTAAAGCCTGTGTCAGTTACACACAGCAAGTCAGATTGTCTTTTGCGCTTTTCCCAACACATGCTTATTATTAGCTGGGCAGTGTGGCATGCTTTCAATGCAGTGAGGCCCTGTGTCCCACACTGACCTCTGGTCACGGAAGTGTGGAGATAGTTATCTGTGTTTGCTGTTGCTCTGGTAAATGTGTGTGTCAGATAGTTTTGATGGACATACTGTATGTTGGAAGAGACAGCATTGCAGAAAACAGGAATAGAGAAATTATTATAAGATTAGATTGGACACAGACTTCTCCTTAATGATATGAATATGATGGCACATTCCTTCACTGTTTCTTTGCAATTGGTGTTTTGCTACAACTTTCCTGAAGTGAGAGAAAAGAGTGTTGATGGATTGAAAGTTTGGTAGTTGATCCAAAGTGCACAGAAAATACAGAGCCACACTTTCTTCCAGATGTTGGAATCACAATCTTATAGACACTTTGGCACAGTGTGCCTTTTTTTCAATGTGAATAACTTTGTTCAAGGTCAGTGTTCTCTCTCTTCTTTTGTCTTGGGATTACAGCATTTTAGCCTGTCTATTTATGTGAAGTTCATCAAAAGGTTGAAGCGTTGCTTTGTTCTTTTGCCCCGTGTGAGTAAGTGAAACAGCTGGACGGTTTGCCCTCTCTGTCATAAATGGAACACAGTGGTTTCAATCTACATCTCAAACAGAAAGCAGATTCTAAGCCAAAGGGACGTGCTCTATAAGAATCAATTGTGGGAACAACTCTGGGTCTTATTTCCTTTTGTTGTATGTGCAGCGTGTGCTCTTCGACTTGTTTTACCGCACCTCCTTAAAACATCCTGACCGATTTTGTTGTTTACCTCTCAAAACACTGCAAGGCCTAGTTCAACATTTACTAAAGCTTACGGTTATCTTTGGTAACTGCTGTATCAGCTGTAAACATTAAGAGACCTTGTGGCTACATGGTAAATAGGCCATAAAACAGTATTTATAGGAGCTTGCAGACCATTGTTATTTTTCTTTGTTGTAAGGCATAATAATGTAAAGCATATTGTAGAATGAACTATATAAATGCCTTGTTTCAGTTCATCCATTTCTGTCTGCTTCCCCTACTTTCCCACCAAGACTGCAGTGGAGTCAGTCCAAAGCAAATGTTAAAGTAATCTTTTTATGTTCCTTAAAAGCATTATTCGTTTCCCTAATGGACTTAATTGAATAAAGACAAAGGTTTTCAACAGCGAAATGCAAGTCTGTTCATCAGAGGATTACTTTGAAGTACACTCTTGGGGTTGAACAATGGTATCAAGTCTTGAATACCAAGACAGCGTTTATTTTCCTTTAATCCATTACATCTTTTGTTAATTGAGAAATCAGATAAAGATGACATTTCTTTTATCTCATTTGTTTTCGTTAGAGTCTATTGTCATTTTGGGCTGGATTTTTTTTTTTTTTAAATCAGATTCATAATGCTCCTTAAGACTTTGTTCTTTGCAACATTCCCATGTCCTGGATCTCCAGTCTCAGACGTGATCAGATGTGGCCCCACACAGACAAAAAAATGTTTATTACATCATGTAGTTGTTGAACATGCTGTTGCAATCATACAGATTAGATTTATTCCAGCCATATGAGATATGAAATTCAGCAGTCTTATGGAGGCTTCCACTGTCCCTTTTCTGCATGTGTTAAGTACAGCATATTCACATGAATAATAATACAAAAACAAACTGGACTGTTATTGGTCACTAATCAGTTCATTCAGATTGATGCTCTACATTGAGTCACAATTGTTCTCTTTCTGTGAAAACCTCCATAGGGTTGGACATAAACAAAATGAGATGAATATGAATGGTATGAATTTCAATAATGTCCAGTGAATCACATGACAAAGTCCAGCCAATGGCATTAGTAGTGAAGTGATTTTTACCTCCCCACAAAAAAAAAGACATGAAAGCTTTGCATCAAAGCAAGTCAAAACATGCAGGAACATGTCCCTCCACACACAGTTGACCCCCGTGCTGTACAACAGTTTATGAAGTGATTCTTTGAGAATTAAAAAATAATAATAAAAAAAATAACAACAACAACAACAACAAAACATTCACGTGGTTGAGCATCAGCAAAATTGTGAAGACAGTGAATTTCAGTTTTTCCTCGGCCAAATTCAGCGTGTGTCATATTATCACTCTGATAAAGGTCAAGGTTAAGGCCAAGGTGCATGGAAAATAAAGACCCTATTTAGTTTCCATAGCAGCCATGCATGAGGCACTTTCAGGCCTTCCCACCCCCTGTGGTGACAGAGCTGCAAACGGCAGACTTCCTCAGTTCAATTTTCATTGACTGACTCTCAGCCCGCGACTCCAGCCTTGTGACTGTGGAGACGCCCATGACTGTCTTCCCTCCTGTTTTCATACCTTTTGACATAGGGATTCGTGTGGCTGAGGACCGCGCTGACTGTCCATCCGCCCCGGACTATACGGAGAAGAAAGGGACAGTCAGAGAGAGAGAGAGAGAGAGAGAGAGGGAGAGGGAGAGAGCGGGAGAGAGAGAGAGTGACAGTCATTTTCAGATTTACTCTTGCAACATACTGCCAGTAAACTGCTCATGCAAATGCTTGTCAAGCTGTGTTTGTTTTTAAATCACTTAGGATTTTTTTTCATTCAAGATGGAAAGCCTCATTTTGATAAATATTAGATATTTGAAACATAGTTTATCTCAAAATTAGGCTACTATTAATTTTCAAGATTCACAACATTTTCTTGTATTTGCTAATTGAACAGATTCAAAACGTTTAAAGCCCAAATTATCGATGAGGATTCACCATCTTGGATATTGAGTTAAAGGGCATTTAAGCTCTCAACACCACCGTGCTGGTCAGAGGTTTATCAAAGATTAGCCTACAGGGGTCAGTGTAGTCAGTAAAAGTGGTTTATGTTGGTATTTTCCAATGGGAATTGCCTGTTATGGCTGACATTATTTATGCCATCAAGTATCAGAACATACAGCAATAAGAAAAAATAATGCCAGGCCCTACTTACATGAGAGGGAAGTGTTTTAAAAAGGGATATAGTGGCATATATTGCAGCATATTTCCTGAGTGTGGAGTTAGCAACACAAGTCTTCTTTCAGAGGTGAATGTGACTATGGAGGGATATCCCAGGCCTCTTGCAAGATGTGCATTCTTCACTAAATACAGTTACAATTATTGTATAGTATTATGGTATTGGTCAGTTGCCGCCAGTTACAACCTAAGCTGAAATAGCTTTTCTCCAGGGGAGATACATGTAATTTCATTCCAGTGTTAGTATTGATCATACATTCGGAAAAGTATTCAATGTCTATATACCTGGAAAGAGAGCTATCTAGGGAGCAGACACCATCTGATATCATTTTGAAACATTTCAGAAGCAACTGGAATATAGAAATAGCAAGTCATTCAATTACCCGTCTCCATATAAATACATGTATATTGTCCTACAGGTTCATACGCATTGAGTAATTTTTCATCAGATAATATTACTTTTTCTACAATCACACTATTTTTTGAAGAAAAGGAAAAAGGCGTATAACGCAACAAATGCACAAGACACCCTGAGGTATGGCCTAAAACCACTAATGATTAATCAATGGGGGAATCTACTAACAATTAAGCACAATTTTTGTTCCCTGGATTCCACCACTAGATTATCAACTGCAAGTAACAGACAGACAAAAAGAGAACAAATCTATATATATATATATAAACAGTGTAAACTATTTGAAATATTAAAGGGCAGTTTTGTGTCACTCACCACCGACTGTGTTGGTCTGGCAGGAGCGGAGGTTACGGGGCTGATGGTAATATTTAAGGGCAGTTTTGTGTCACTCACCACCGACTGCGTTGGTCTGGCAGGAGAGGAGGTTACGGGGGTGATGGTAATGCTGCTCGTGACCTTGCTAGCCGTGGCCTTCCCAGATGTGGTGGCGGCGGTGGCGTTTTGACGTGGCGATCTCAGAACGGTGCCCATTGCAGCCTCCTTGCACTCTGCAGCCATGCTGAGGGGCCGAATGGTCATCATGGGACTACTGACACTGCCACCACTGTTGCCACTGCTGCCGCTATCCTGGGGTCTCTTGAACTGTGGCCCCAAGTGAATGTGGATTTTGTTGTCTTCTGTGGTGATGATGTTTGTGTTGGAACTGCACTTTCTGATCGTTGAAGGAGCTGACTGTTTGTCGGCTCCCACCTTGAAAACTGTCCGACCGCCTGTCACATCTCGAGGCTCCTGTGACGCCAACCCCATGGCCTCGGCAATCGGAGAAGTGCTAACTGTGATGATGGACACAGGAGAGAGGGGCTTGTTTGAATCGGTGCTCTTTGCGGCCTCGGGGCCCTTGGCTCTGGAGATGGTGGTGATGGTGACTGGGGACTTGGCTCGTTCTGGTCCACAAGCTCCCTCTCCAGTCTTCATTTTTGGCATGACGGTGGTTGGCTTGGGCACAATGGTGATGCGAGGTTTCTGGAGGCCCAACGTCGGGATGATGGTGGTGCTGGAGAAGAAGTCTTCGGCTCGGGGGCTGGTGATCTCCAGCGTGGCCGTGCTGTTTTGGTGATTGGGCGTGACGCGTATATGCAGAGGCTGCCCAGGCTTTTGGGACATGGTGATTGGCTCAGGTGTGGTCTCGCCATTGACCTGGGGCACAGTCCTCTCTGGGGTCGTCTGGGTGACCGTGATGGGCTCCTTCTTCTTATTCATCCAGGGAATCCAAGATTTCCTCATGTTGAGCTCGGCTGCTGCGGGAGGGTAGCGCTCGAGGACAGTGGGCTTCTTGAGACCCCTCTGCCTCAGGTTACTCATGATGTGGTTCTCCTCCAGCACGGACTTCCTGATGAACACAGCAGGGGTCTCCTCCTCCACCAGCCCTCCTGCAGCCACGTCCGTCTGCACCGCGGTGGAGGTCACCGGGACGTCCACGATTCTCTTGCCGTTCATGCTGGGCCGCGTGACGCGGCTATAGCACTTGGTGACCTCCAGCTCCTTGGTGAGGTTCATCACCTCTTCGCTCATGCTCCTCTTCCTGTCCTCCTCCTCCATCAGCCTCTGCTGGAGGATGGCATAGTCCACCTGCAGCTGGGAGAGCTGGTCCTCTTTGTTCATGAGTTCGTGGATCTTCTCCTTCAAGGCCTGGACGTCTGCTTGCAGGTCCCGGGTCTTAGCCTCCTCCATCTTGCACCGCACCCTCAGCTCAGACTCTTGACTGACCGCTTCTCCCTTCTCTATGGCCTTATTGCGGGCGATTTGGCTTCTCATCTCGTCCAGCTGCTGAGAGAGAGCGTTGGCCTTGTCCTGTTCGGTCCTGAACTTCTTCTCGAGCAGTTCATACTCATCCTCAGTCTTCATCAGATCCCCTTCCACCACCTCAAGTTGTTTCAGGCGTTTTTTTAACCGTTCAATCTCCAAAGTCAACTCTTTGACTTTGTTGTCCTCGTCTGAGATTCTAAGTTTGTCTACACTGTTCATGCTTCTGGAAGATTCTCTGCCGGCCTCCTCAATCCCACTCATTCTTTTCTTCATCTGATTCACTTTAGAGGCAAGATCCTTGCACTTTTCCTCTTCACTCGCAAGCTTAGTCTGCACATCCTCCTTCTCTTTGGTGAGCATGCTCACTTTAAACTCCATCTCTGATTTTAACTTCAGAAGCTTTTTGCTCTCTTCAATCAGCTTTTCTGTGACCTCCATGACTTTGCTTTGTTCAGTCTTAAACATTTTACTTAAATCTTCGCTTTTCTGCTCCTCTTGTTTGATTCTTTCAGACATGTTTTTCCGCTCATCGACAAGTATCACTGTAAATGACTTCAGCTTTGACAGGTCTTCTTTCAAACTCACCTCAGCCTTTTCAAACTTAGACTCTGAGTTCTCAAGTTCTTTCACGCGACTTTTCACCGTCTCCAGCTCACTGGCTAAGTCTTTAGCCAAGTTTTTCTCCCGCTCTAGACTGGTGTGGAGCTGTGCACAGTCTGCTTTGCTCTTGTTAAAAGCCACCTCCAGTCTCTCCAGCTCCACCATCCTCTTCTGCAGCTTCTCCACCTCCAGTCTGAGCTCCTTGCTGTAGCTCTCTTCGTCCTGAAGCTTCTTCTTCAGCTCCTTGCACTGCATCTCCGTCTTGGTGATCTCCTCATCCTTACCTTCCATCTCCAGGACCTTCTTGCGGAGGTTCTCCAGTTCGGCCATGAGGCTCGAGTTGCCACATTCCCCGCGGCTGATTTTCTCCCGCAGCTCCTGGAGGTCAGCCTCGGACTTCTGCAGCGCGGCATTGCTCTCCTCCAGCTCCTCGATGCGGCGCGTCAGGGTGGCCAGCTTCAGGCGTAGCTGCCGGCTCTCCGACTCCTGGCTGTTCAGCTTGGACGTCATCTCCTCATGCTCCTGGGTGACCTTAGTGGTTTTGTGCTCCAGCTCTGCCTCGAGCCTCAGGACCTTCTGCTGGTCCTCCTTGGACTGGCTGCTGACCGTGCCCAGCTGCTGGTCCCTCTCCTGCAGCGTCTTGGTCAGGTCCTGGACCCTGTGGCTTTGTAGGTCAATCTGCTCAATGTGGAGCTGCCTCTCGTCAACGAGCATGAGGGCAAAGGACTTCAGCTTCACCAGCTCCTGCCGGACTTTCTCAAGGCGCTTGATATGTTCCTTTTCTTTTCGAACCTGGTAGGCTTTCTCCTGTTCCAGAAGCTTCTTCAGTCTACCATGAGAAGAGACATATGGGGATGGGGAGGGAGACACACAGAAACAGGGGGAAGGGGAGAGCAGTGGGTGAAATAAAATATTTTGAAGTAATGATCATCATACATCATTGATATTCTAAAATATTCAGAAAACAAACAGAAAACTTCTGTTGTCCTAGAATTCAGCAATACAAAAAAATGCATCCATTTTTTAAAAAATCATGCATAAAGCATTGTGTCAAAACTGAACAGAAGACAATTGTTTTGTTGTTGTGAGAATCGATCAGCATTGATCCTCTTTGAAACATCACAAAACACTAAGACCTTTTAACCTATCATTTGAGATGTCCTCGAGGAACCTTTATGTACAGAAGATTAGATTAACCATTCACTGGCAAAGTGCAGTACATCACAAATACTCAGATTAAGAGCCTTAGTCCATTCGGCCCTGTTGGCAGGCATGAAGCAGGCAAGCAGAATAAATAGAAAAGGCATGATAGAAAAATAGGAACAAAGGAAGAAGGGGGTCAGATTAGCAAAGCCTGGAGCCTTGTGTGATTGCCCCTGACAGGAGTTGCTGCGGCTCTCACGCTTGCACAGAAAAGCACAGGGGATCATGCATAAGCAAGGGACATGGCGCAGTCAACATTACAAAAGTGCCTGGGTAGATGTTTAACCAGCCTAAGCCAGCCGAGTTTCACTGCGAGGCTGGCAGACTAGCTCAACACCCTGTGAATATTCACTGAGCTTGAAAATAAATAAGAAAAAAAGATCAACTCCTCTCACTGTTTAAGAGAAACGACACAAACATAAATAAACAGACATCTGCATAAGAACAAAATGCATTTATAGATTGTAGTTTCAAAATCTTACATTTGATATATGTACATTTTCAGATTTTTAGATACATTTTTAAGGATTTTATATTCTTGCTGAAGCGTATCTGGCCTCTTCATGCCAGAAGTTTCCTATTAATTCCCAATATCTCCTAAACTCTAACTTACCCTTAAGGCTGGGAGCAGTACAGGTAGATCCATGCATGGAATGTTTTGAAGCTGCGAAAGAGGCTAAGAGTTGAAGCAGCGCTCCTGAGGGTTGGATCAGGGACCCCCCTGTCCCAAGGAAATTAGCCATCACATTCCAAACATGTCATCAATGAGCGATGAATGGTGAAAGTTGCGTAAAGCAGCATCTCACCACTCAGCACTAGCCGGTGATGTCATCCCTCCCATAAAAGGCACGGGATCGTGCTGTCCGTGTTTGGACACAGAGAAGGGGAGGGGCTATGGCTGAGGGGAAGGGTTTTCATGTGGCTGTTATCCCCTTTCTGACTTTCTGTGAACTCCTTCTCTTGAGTGTGTGCGTGTGTGTGTGTGTGTGTGTGTGTGTGTGTGTGTGTGTGTTGGGGGGGGGGATGTTGTTTCAGGAAACAGCCAATAGGGTCTATGTCAACTTGAAAACAAAATGACAACATTTCCCCTTCCCCTCTAATCTTGCACAAACTTTCATCTCGCATGACCCAATTGATTTGTACCTCTTGTATCTGAAACCTATGGTGTTCCCATGGAAACAGGGTAACAATGCAAAAGCGAATATTCCCTTCCAAAGGGAAACAATAGCCTACCTTACTCTCTACATATTCCCTCTGCCAGGCAAGATAGACTGTGGTAAAGGTTTTGTTGGAGGTAAACCCATCCTTAACAAATAAATAGCAGTCAAATGATAGTAAAGTACACTACATTACTAGACTGGAAGAGCTCAAAATAACCTAATCCCCATCCTGGGAAGGAAATAGAAAAATGAGACAGAGCTCGTCCTATGCTCATGTCAGGCTGGCCATGAGGAGGGCAAGCTGAGGGTGGGGATTCATGTGTAGGTGAAAAGCCGGGAGACGTCCAGACGGCTCTCTCACGCGTCTCTGTGAATGGCAGTGGTAATGGCATTAGCACCTGCGGAGAAGACGGCGGCCAGGAGAGACCAGTAAAACTCCAAATGCCACACAGATGAGGTCAGCACATGTTTGAGTCACCATCTGCGTCACGAGGCGCAAGATGACCTTCAGGCAATCTGGAGCGCTGGCTGACCACCACCTCCCAGCAAACCCTTCGCAGCTGGACAAAAGAAATGTAACCCTTGGTCGCTATTTTAGGCTTTGTGCTGACAAACCCCCTGTGATAAACTGCAGCAAAATATGGAGGTTTATGATAAGAAGGTGAATGTTTGTCCACTGAACTGGACACAGACTGATGACTACACCATGCACATTGCTACCATGGACTAAAGTTCATAATTAACCCTCAAGGCAACGGACATAATGTGCCTTTGTAACACGGAAGAAAACACACATGTTAGTAAAAAACACCAGATGAAAAAAGGAAGTAAACATTATTCCGTTTACTCTGATTTCAACAGTTCAGATGAGAAAGGAAGAACTTCATTCACCCCAGATTTCCAAATTGAGTTTACTGATACCGTGTGGATATCCAAGGAATTGTTTGCAAAGAAGATATTAACAGCTGAGGCTTTTTTTGACCATAAAATAACGTTTCTAAAATCATTTTGATAACACATAACCTCATAACATGACAAACGGCACTTCTGTCATAGCCTGAGTGGCCTTCTGTATGAGATGACCTATAGCTACTTTCTCGAAATCAAAATGCAAAAGAGCCGCTATGCTATCTTTTTCAACAGACTGCTGTCAGCACATTCCCTCTATATTATATCGGAATTCTGTTCAAACTTTGTTGCAAAAGACACATATTTATTTGTTTATTATTGTGCTTTTCAACCAGTGGGGGGACCCTGAGAGCCAATCTTGTTAAGGGAGCCTTTAACATATAGGTTTGAATAAGTTTGACCTAAAGCTGAGAGCTCTGTCGTAAAGGAAATGCAAGTAGAGAGAGAGAGTGGGAATGAGGTCTCAGTAGCACAGAGCACAACTGTGAAAGCAAACACAGCCTCTCATTGTCATGGTAGCGGTCCTACTGTTCCGAATACTGACAGTCTCGCACAGGTGCTCTCTGGGCCCCTATGACATCACCTGGAGTGAATCCCGAGAATGAGGCCCCTGCCTGGGAATTTGCTTTGACACCGTCTGGGAAGCCCTATCAAGGATACCCAGGTGTGACAAATGAGCAAGGGCAACAGGGTCAAAATTGAAAATAACCAGGAGACAAGCCTTTGGTTCATCCTTCCTTACCAAAGCTAGTGCTGCTATCCATATTATGGAGTTGAAAATACATACAGCACATGCATGATGAGCTCATGGTAAGAAATGATGATCACCTGGCAGCTTCTTGGATTTAGATTTTGTTTTCAGAATTAGATTAACAAAATCCAAGCAAATCCCAAGACCACTTCCAGCACTAAAACACTCAAAGCAGCGTACATCATTCTGTCAAAGCGGCTTATCAGAACCAACTGTCCATGGAGGCATGAGGCCCCTCTGTCCTTTGAGAGTCAGCTTTGCGTGCTACCTTGTCAGCCCTATCCTCAGATCTAGGCCACGCTCTGGCGAAGATGGCATCCTCGCCACCATGCACCGCTGAGGCAGGGCCCGATAGCGATCACCTGCTGTGGGGTCTTATCTGGTGGGCGCGGGTGATGTCATCGCCTGTGCCTTGACTTGCCTGCTTGGGTGAGGAGACCCTGGCCACCCTAGCCATGTTTCCGCCATGAAGCCCTACTGCAGCTTCAAACCCACTCTTTGTTTCCTTCACCTTAAGGAGGCAAGAACCTTTTCTCTTCACTAAGCAGCTTTAAGGCCCTGACTAACAGACTGAGTCCGATTTTTCGGACTAATTATTTGCACGAAATTACAACTGTTAAACACATGTATTAATAAGCACATTAGTAACAGTGAGAACGAAGTTCATTGTGATGAAAAAACGTAATTTTCGTTTAAAAGTAAAGTCTCGTTTGATGCGAAATTTTGCATGTGAAAAATCGGACTCGTGTGTGCACGTGATGGACATTTCTATAGTCAATCATTAACGAGCATGGCAAGGTCCATCATGGAAATGTTTGATTGCTATGAAGAGAGACCCTGTGTCCAGCATGACGGCCCATCCCCCCCAGGAACACACCCATCATGTGATGCCAGTCCATGTTCTCCCACCAGGCTATGTTATGATGGCCCTGTGTGGTATTTTCCATGCAATCCTCTATTCATCCTACTTCAGAGCACAGCTCTTCCACACCCCCTTTCGTGCGGAGCCTTTGTGGGGCCCCTCTCTCTACATGTGCTCCATGTTTCCCCATGATCTCAGCCATTGCTTGGGTATCACACACACACACACACAAAATGTCAGTGCTCTTTGAAGCTCACTTTGCCGCCATTTTTCCCATGTGGCCTTTGTGTGCGGCTGCTTTTGTGTGCGATAGCGACTGCAGCGCTGCTCCGTGGGCACAGAGAGCCACTGTGGCATGACCCGACTGAGATCTGTTGTGCGGGATTGTTATGATGTCCTTCAAACAGACCCCCATCCCAGCAGCCCACCCCTCACTTTTGCCAACGTACACACTCAAACACAGATATATATTATATATAGATTCAAAAAATATTCTAATTTCAGGACTACAGGCTTTGGTAGGATCTCAGGGTTACCATGTCTCCAAATCCACCATAAGACCACCTCCATGCCAACAAACTGTCTGGAAGGTGTGCCAGAATCACAAGCAGAAGTACTTTTAGATTGCCAGACACCACTGGAACTTCAACTAGAACAGGGTGTAGTCAGCTAAAACAAAAACTGAGCTCTTTCTTTCCAAATGCAAACTGTGAATTTGACATAGAAATAAAGATGGCTACTACACACATTAATTATGGTTTAAGATCTGTGACTCTGTGGGGCTGTTTCTCCACCAAATACCCCGGCAGTATTGTTTGCATGCATGGCACCAGTAATACCAGGTGATTTTATATAGAAATCTATCTACCTAGGTATCTCTACCCAAAAGCCAAAACTCGTTTGGATCAACCAACAGGACACAGTCCAGAGTGCATATCAAATCCACTTAATAATGGTTACATGAACACAAAATGGTGCTATTGCGATCCCAGTACCGTGGCATTAGTCCAATTGAAAACCTCTGAAAACCTGAAATATGAAATTTTGAAATTTATGTTTTCTTTTTTCTCAGTTTGCTTTGCAATGGCAGTATGTGCATGTGAAACAGTAATGGGAGTGTTCAGTAGCATTTTCACTCATATTAAATAAAGGTACCAAGAATTCTGGAAAGCGCTGCACATACATACAAAAATACACACACTCACATAATGCTCATACATGCAGATTCCAACACATAAACACCTGTATCCAAACACATACAGCTTACACACACACACACACAAGCTCAACGCAAATCTGCAGTACACACCTCTCCCTCTCCTGCTCCAGGAGGTTGGTGAAGTCGTCGCTCTTGTTGATGAAGTCGGTGTGCTTGCGCTTCTCACTGTCCAGGTCGTTGACCGTCCGTCGGTGGCACTTCTCCGCCAGCAGCAGCTGCTCCAGCATGCGGCGGTACGTGTCCCTCTGCTTGCCCTCTAGCCGGTCCAGCTGCGGGGAAGAGGACGAGGGACACTCACTCTTAACTCACATGGCCGCAGGACACAACACCATCATCACCAGGGTCACCGAGTCCCAAGGACAGCACGACACACTAATTAAATATGCAGCTTCTTCATATTGTATGCTACTTAAGATTTTTTTTTTAAAAAAAAGGCATAACACATTTGCATCATTATGAAAAATCAGACGATTGGTGGAGATTTTGAAGGTTTCCTTAACTATATGAATGCATATGATTTCTGTAAACTCAACACTTTCAAATTTCGTAATGGTATCTTTCAGGGTATAAAAGGCCAAATGAGAGAAGCCTCTGCCTTTGTTGTTCCCTCACCTCAGCCATGGGCATCTCGTAGACGTCGTCTGTGGGGGTCTTGCTGTTGGTCATCAGGGCGTCCCTCTGGAGCGCCTGTAGAGGTTTTATGGGTGCGGCCGAGCCGTAGTGGGCCTCCAGCACCTCCGGCCGCGTCCGCTCGGACTTCATCATCTGGATGATGTCCTCCCTCGCCTTAGAGCAGAGCACATCCAACAGAGTTGTTTCATTTGAATGATGATGACTTATCCAGCAGAGTTGTTTCATTTGAATGATAGTAGGTGCCTCTCATTCGGCTTTTTTACGTACTCCCTCGCTCCTCGGGCCTAAATCCTCACTGATGTACATAAAGAATGATGGGGCGGCAACAATGGGATAGTCTATCCCTTCTTCTATCTTTCTTTATGTAGATCAGTGAGGATCGAGGCCCGAAGAGCGAGGGGAGGATGCATAAACGCTGAATGAGAGGCACCCAATGACTTATCCAGCAGAGGCGGACATCCTAGGTTCAGAAAGTCCTGCCAAGTATTTGATCCAACCATTAAGTAAACCAACTCATCCTCAACTAGCAGCCAGGTAGATCAGGTAATGATATCACCTGTGTTAAGCGCACACAGGTAGAAATAATATAAGGCAGGACTTTCTGGACTCGTGATGTCTGCCTTTGTTATCCATTATACATTACCAGTCAAATATTTGGGGCCACTTAGACATTTCTGTTCCACACCATTATAGACAGAATACCAGCTGAGATCAGTGGCATTGTTTTTAAATCGGGGCAGCAGTTTTCAGATTACATTATGTGCTTAGATAATTGAAAAAGGGTTCTGTAATGTTTTCTCAGTTAGCCTTTTAAAATGATATCAGATTAGTAAACAGAATGTCCCTGTAGGAACATTGCATGAATGGTTGCTGATAATGGGCAATGTAGAGATTGCATTAAAGATCAGCCATTTTTTTTCTACAACAGTCGAGAAACCTTTGCATTTATGTAAGCACATAATGTAATCTGAAAACTGCTGCCCTGATTAAAAAAAAAACAATGCACCTGATCTAAGCTGGTATCCTATAATGGAGTGGAATGGAACTTTGTAAGTTACTCCACACTTTTGACCGGTAGTGTACTTCAACATCAACTTTCATTCAAATGTCAACAGATCAACAATCCTTCTGGAGACCACATTACCATTTAACATAGACTGATGTGTGTGAAGTCACTGAAATACCAGTCAGATATGAAACACGCACTGCTCCAAAATGGGCTACTGAGCAATACAGCTATATTTTGCCACATAGCTAGACATAACTGCTAGTTCTTATTTATTGCAGATTATCTACAGGGTCACTCTGGAGAGTACAGACCTCTGCCAAGGCCAAATGCCATATGTCGGGAATGTTAAGGAGTGAAAAATGATTGGTTGCTGCTCCAAAATTCTATGAACCCCATGCAATATCCCTTTACTAAATGTCTTGACTATTGGTGGTCGGGGGTGTTAGTGGAGTTCTTTTGCATAACTCTGTTGACAAACAAACAGATTGATGAACTGCACTGAAAACAGCACTGAGTCTTTGTATGGTTAAACCTGTAAAGCAGTTGTTATTCCATAAGAGGGAGCTCTACTCACAATGTCCACAGCATTCCTGAAAAGTGTGACGCTGTGGATGATGTTACTATATTAATCATGAATCACATAAGACCTCCTAAATGAGACAGCTGTATTTAGACATATACCGATTCCAGAGCGCTTTACTGATGACAGCACTATAACATATCCTATGAGCACGGGGCCTATTATGTAATTTGTGAATCATTAACATTCTCAACACTAGTCAAAATCAGAGCCCGTGACGTGTTTAGCCTTCAGGCATCTGGTTTAGCCTCAATTCAGGTCCCCCATGAGGTGAGCCAGAGCAGGGAGCGGCTCGACTCACAGGAATAGCTGAGGTATCTGCACGCCATCAGATCAGACCACCTGGCTGTACCAGACAGTGAGCTCTAGGGGGATGATTTGCCTGTTATAGTGGAACTTTGAAGCTGTAGCGCCAGCCTACCAGGGATTTTTAGTTACCAGCAAACAACAACCACGGTTAGAAAACATGGTTTGAGAAAACAACAGGTGTGTCCCTTTTTTAACCTTTGATTAATGAATGTTGATACAGAGTCTGACCTTTAACCTTTTAATTATGGAATGTTGATACACACCACGAGTCTGACCTTTAACCTTTGATTAATGAATGTTGATACACACCACCTCTCACCTGCACCTCGCCCTCCATCACTCCCAGTAGTCGGACCAGGTCCTCCTTAGAGAGGTCGACCAGCGCAACCTTCCTCCTACCAACACCGCTGCTGCCCCTCTCGGCGCCTTTCTGTGGTCGTTTGGCCGTCGCGGGGACGGCTCTGTCCTCTTTGCTCTCGTTCACGTTTCTCTTTGTGGGTTCCGGCGCGTTTCCTTTCCCGCCGTCCTCATCTTTCTGGAAGGCTTTCCGAACCGGCTGTGCGATCTCGAGTTGATGACCCTTGTCGGGGATCTCCATGGCGCTACTCCGTGACCTCATGTTTCACCTCGATTCTGAATGAGAGCACCAGAAACAAAACAAACAAACAAAAAAAGATTAAAAATGGATGGACACTTCCAAGGTGCAGGACTGGTCAAGCACCAGTGTGGTAGGTAATACAGACATCACTGACAAAAGAGTTTCTCCACAGCATAGGAGAGAACATGTTGTTGTTATAGGCCACTGCAATATGAGTCTCCCCCAAGCTTGCCAAGAAGGTCGTGTGTTCAGTTGCACAAGTGAGTCATCAGCTCACTGGTCAAGACTGCATTATAACTTTGTCATTGGCCAACACTGAACAACATTAAATGTGTAACCTGAGAAAACTGAGGATGGCTCGCCATCAACAGTTCAACTCCGGTGGCCAACTCGGCCTTTGTGTAAACACTGGGAGTGTGGATTCGCCCCAATGATTAAGAAATTGTGTTCTCCCCAGTGTGTCCTTAACTGCTGGCAACGTTTACAGCAAAAGGCCAAAGGCAAAGGTCTCACTAAAAGAAGGTAATTATTTTCTCTTCACTCACTCTCATGGTATCCTGTTGTATATTCCCACATTTACAAAACCATGGAATACTAACCATGACACCAACTAGCAAATGCCTCTCACATTACTTTAACAGGGGTCCCTAACATTTTAGTTCTCTAATCCTGCACTAGGAATTGTTGAGGGATGTGGTCAATCACATAAGGTGATAATTCAAGCTTTAAGACCGAGTTGTTCCTGTAGAAGCAACGATCAGGCTAACACAGATGTTTCCTAAGTGCCCAGCTCTAGCCTAGTTGTTGAGGGTAACAAAACAAACCTCAGCCAGCCCTCTCTCTCCTTCCTCCCAAACAACCCAAATATTTATCCTGCATGCGTGAGTCTGTGGCGGGGAAGCTGAGCAAGTCATTAGCTCGGTCATTTCCTTCGAACGCAGCTGTCAGTTAGGTAAAGCTCCGCTCACACAGCGATGCTTCCATCATGTGATCTCTTTTTGCGAGACGCACGCCAGAGTTAATACCGCAGCGAGTGTATAGCAGGCCGGGGCTGTGATTTGCGAGGGGGACTTCCCCCCTGAGAGAGATGTGGTGCGCAGCCAGCCGAGAGGCCACTCCGACAGAGATGAAGTAGGGCTGTTCATAGCCTCAGCCGCGGATTTCAGCTATGACTTCAGGAGGTTTAATCAATAGCAGGGAACTAGCATCTCCGCTGTTCCTCCCTTGTGATAGCATACACACTCAACCTGTCACCTCTGACTCATTCACTGTGTAATACTGGAGCAATTCCCAAATTATGTTTTTTCTTTTTTTTGTCATTTTGTGTTTTTCTAGATCTCGTGAACATATTGGTGCAATGGTGTGTGTTGTGATTAGATATGTGACATAACTCTTCCAGTGACACCTGGGGCCAGACGACTCTCTGGAGATGGAGACCTGAGCAGCAAGTGCATTCAACACCCTCCCCTCCCTCCCTCCCTGCCTCTAAATGGCAAATACAAACAAGATGTTAAACACAGATAATTAGTCATGTCAAAAAGCTTTCAAATTATATGATGCTATTGATTAATGGCGCTCACTGCAAAGTCTTTGTTCCAGATAATTATTCAAAGCTAAAGTAGTGCGCTGTCTGGCCGAAGAGCGGATTCTGCTAATGATAAGACACCGCTCCAACGTCCATCTTAAAGATGCTCAGAGTGAGACATTTACTGCTTAATCAAACTGGTGGCCAAATATAAATATGGCCCCCGTGCGTGAGTGTGTGTGTGTGTGTGTGTGTGTGTGTGTGTGTGTGAGAACGCGCATCCCTGCTGGCTTGCTTTGTCCACTTGTCAGATGGTCATCTTGCAGGGCCAGACATGACTTCAGCACACAGTGATGAGTTTCATGTGGAGACAACCTGTCTCGGCCTCAGTGATGAAATGAAGTCCAGTGAGAGACAAACGAAGCTCGTTTCCCATCTCAACCGTGTCCACAACATATAAAGGTACTAATCACCTTTGTTGTTTTCTGATTGAGCAAGCAAGTCTCCTTTGAGCTCCCCACCTCAGACACTGGATTGGCTTGGAGTGTTTCAAATGTTCGTCATTCACATGAGAACTATATTCCACATGGTCAGCCTATTTTGAATTGTGATTTACTCTATGACTGTGCAATTAAAATCATTCCAAACATTGACAGAAAAGCTATTTCACAATTTTGTATTTTGTATGTCTCAAAAACTCAAAAACAATTTGTCCTAGTGATGAATTTGTCCTGGTGATGAAGTTTAATGTGTGTCTGAATCAGACTCACTTTGAACTGTTTAGGAGAGAGACTTGAGTCTTCTGTGTGTTCTACTGTATAGCTGGTCTCTCTGTAGAGGATGGCGCACCAACACACTCCACAATCCAACACAGGCCTATCATATATTTCCTGCACTCGATCAGAAACTCGGGGCGCCACTTGACTGTCAAGAGCAATAACCGCGCCTTGCCAAGTATGAGCAACGTCGCGCGGCGTTTTAATCAGGGAATGTGAGGCCATTGTTTCCACTGGTCACACTGCACAAAAGAGTCGACTTTCCTTTGCATCACCCACACCTGGGGGAGCGTTCGCTCTTGCCTTCTTTGGCCACTGATCAGAGACCAGCCAGCAGTGGGAAACCTGTGTACACTCTGCCGAGCCCGACGAGAGGTGCATCCCGTCGGCTGACCACAGAGAAGCCCCCCCGGTGAGGCACCTCATGACTCAATGGCGTCATTAAACGTGCACACACACACACACACACACACACACACAGCGTGGTGCTGAGAAAGTGGCAGCGGCAAGGCTCTCACCCCAAGAGCTTAGTTGAGCTGAACCGAGTGGACCCTGTGTGTGTGTGTGTGTGTGTGTGTGTGTGTGTGTGTGTGTGTGTGTGTGTGTGTGTGTTGTGGGTCCTGTCTGGCATGGACGTTTGATAGGATGATTAACGTCCTGTGTGTGTTTGTGCTGATTCATAAAGGTCAGACATAAATCAGAACACAACCAGCCTGCGCTGTGTGTGTGTATGTGTGTGTGTGAGACATTTTATGGTGCTGCTGGGAGTGATGATGAAACATGGAGCCCCACAGCTCATACACACACAAACACACACACACACACAGGGGCCTGGGTCGAGTAACAGCACAGCAGTAACACCAAGTCCCTCTCTGGAAAAGTATGTTGAAGCCACTGAGCCTGAACGAGGCTAGGCCACCGGGCTCTGATGAAACCAGCATGTGACTT
The DNA here is from genome assembly GCF_963854185.1 of Sardina pilchardus. Lineage (NCBI taxonomy): Eukaryota > Metazoa > Chordata > Actinopteri > Clupeiformes > Clupeidae > Sardina > Sardina pilchardus. The sequence continues at coordinate 10,327,777 of NC_085005.1, read as the reverse complement.
CAGCTGGGAAAATCCTGGCCGCCGAAAGGCAGCAGTCAGTTAAGTGCCGATGGTTATTAATAGTTGTTACAGGGAAGCTGCCAACCACTCCTGTGGGCACAGCCATTTGGGTTGTCTTCATTTTGACTGTCAGCTTGATTTGCTCAAAAACCTTGAGCCCTGAGCACTGTTGACACAAAAAGCAATGTCTCGGATACCTCAGATGTAGCAATGGTTATGATGATATTAACAAGACAGTTTCTATAGCTGCGATGTCTAAACACAACCAGCACCACGCAAGTCTTTTTTTTTTTTTTTGATGACCTTAAGTACAAACATCCTTCCTTTCAGTGCAGACGATATTATTAAATGCCAGTGGGCAATATTAAAATCATATGTAACATTTATTTGAGTTTAGTCTGCCAGAGTCTTTTTTTTGTTGTTGTTTCAGTTGTAAGCTCAGCATGTTTCATTTACAGAGGTACAGTACAACTCTTTAACTTTTGCTTCATGTTTCTCTCATGGTGGTCTTTCCTGTATTATTTTCAGATTGCACATTAACATGTGTTATGTTACAACATACCAAATCCCCCACCAACAAATCTCAAAATAACACTATTTTATATAGGTTCAGGCTCAGCCACCCAGTCAGTGTTGACTTATAATCACCTTGAATTTGGAGGATTGCCTCAGAGCTCAACACTCTAAATTGAGCAGGGCATATTTTTAGCCAACAGGATCATCTGTGCTAGAAATTCCATCATCATCATCATCATCGTCATCTGCTTCAATGCCGGAATATATATGACAAATATGACACCTAGACATGGCTTACATTCTGCCCATGGAAATTAGCATTAGGGCAAAGAGGCACTGGACTTCCCCCCTACCAAAACAGACAGACAGACACAGACACACACACACACACGCACACACACACACACACACACACACACACACACACACACACACACACACACACACACACACACACACACACACACACACACACACACACACACACACACACACCACCTCAACAACCTCGCTCATTCCTGGACATTGGACCCATGGGTGGCATGCACAGCTGCTTGTTGGTGAAATTGTAGAGTATTTATAGTGTCTCCCCCTAGTGCTATGGCACAAGAGACACAGAGAGATGGCTATCCGTTTATCAGGCAACAAATGGCAGTTCTCTAGTTGCCCCCCCCACCCCACCCCCCCAACCCCCTATAGATGCCCACCAACACAACACAACACAACACCCAAGCCAGCCCACCTCAGCATAAACAAACCCCGCCGACTGAACGTGGGATTCTTGCTTGCTCTCCTGGTAGTTATTAACACTTCCCAAGACCCCTGCAGCGGACATTGTCGGCGTGCCACGCGCCACCACAGACATTCAAAGACGTCTAAATAAAGCGCCATCACAGTGCGTACTGATGGAGCCACGGCCTCGCTCACACACACGCAAATGACTTTACACACACCGCATTCCCTGTCGGTATGACAGCGGAGCTTAACTGGGAAACAAAGTCTGGTCCGGTGCCAGCAAGAGGCATTGCTGTAATAGTTGATAGGAGGGATATAAACAGACGAAAGGGGGACTGGGTGGCTGCCTTCCTCTGTCATGATCCACCTGCCGTCATCATCGCATGTTGTGTTTGTAGTGAAAGGGAAAGTGCTTCAAGTGAACCTGTCAGGGTTCCTGGTAATCAGCCAATGCAAGCATTTTTATAGGCCTACTGCATGAGGGTAATGACTTGGTCATCCTTGTCTTAAGTCTCAAAGATGATCATCATAGAAATGTGCTTCTTGTCTGCAAGATGTTAAGATGGAAGAGAGAAAGAATGCTGCCAAAACATGTTTTTATGGAGCCCTTTATGTTTAGATTTCATTAAGGAATTTGCAGAATATGTGTTTGAGGAAGTGAATGGAAAGTGGCATCAATGAATGAATGTTTTACTTCTTTTGTGGCCAGAAGCGCAGTGTGCTCTTGTTCTGTAAAGCCAAGTACTGTGAGAACAGGTAGGCAGCCCAAAGTACAGTACACCCCATCCACCGGCTGATGGACCACTCTGAGGACCTTTAGCAAAATAAGCCCACAGAACAGACTTTGACCCAGCCAAGCGAAGACAGGAATGTGACTAAATAAGGCAAAAGAGAGATGAAGACTTTCTGAGGAGTCTTGCATGCAGACACCTCCTCTCAGCAAAGCAGACATTTCAACTCATAGTGAGAAGAAAATTGAAAAAGAATGCAACCACTACTACTCTTAATGCTTGCAGAAATCTGCAAGAGAACATTCCAGAAAAAAAAAAGACATCAGTGGCCCTTTTAATGTCCCGGTGTGACGACAAGAGTAGAACTCCTAGCACAAGGTAACACCTCATCATTAACCTTCCACTTCATCCATCAAGACATTGAATTTGCACTCCGTGGGAATATTGCTATGCAACACACCATGAAAACAAACTCGCTCGCATGGTGTGACAAACGCGCGTCCATCCGAAACGAGTTGTAGCTGCGACTAACTGCCGAAAAGGAGGATGGATTTGTTTGGGTCCTCATTACAGCGTTAATGCCGCGCGTCTCCAGGGCGAGTCTGCGATTCGCTTCGGTGTATTATATTCTGACACCCTGCGAGACTTATGTTTCAGAGTTCAGGACTAGGTCAGAGAGTTGGTGGAGAGTCAGTGCTTTTTCCTCCGGGCATAAATCCACAGCTCTGCGCGTCTGAGGGGGCTCCCTTAGGTTCCAGCCATAAAGCCCAGTCTTCCGCCATTCTGTGTCAGCGCCCGTGGCCGCCAGACGGAATGACCTCTTCGACCTCCGAACCCACAGCGGGATGGGAATACCCGGGCCTGGGAGGTCCTGGAGAGCTGGCCGAGTGAAAACAACTGCAGTGGAGAGAAACGGCCATCTAGAACTTGGCCAGTGCCGTCCAGTGAAAGGACCATGGTGATTTTGTGTGGTGATTTTTTCTGCTTTAGCTGGTGTTTGTTTTGCCTGATTTAGAGTTTCTTCCTGCTGAGAGAGTTGTGTCGTAAAATTTATTTGCTGCAATTATGTTCGGCCCAGATATATTGTTTCCTACAGAGACGTCGACCGTAAGCATGGAGGAAGGGTTCGTGTTTATTGTGTGATGTAATCTCATATGTACCCACTGCATGTTTCCACTCTCAGCTAAATATTGATAAGCAGGGATCCAACATGCCTGTCAGTCTACCATTAGGACATAATGTAGCCTATTCCTATGACACATTAGTACAGTAGGACCAGAATATCTCTACTGAGGTTAGATTACAATCTGTAGTATTCCAGGCAGGAGACACAAATATAGGACTTATTTCTAGCGGTCTACATTAGACTAAGCACTTCCTGCTTCATTGGGCAAGTGCATGATTACCATCTGCTGTTTCCTGGCCGACCATCATTTGACATCATTTAGAACGTTCCAAATGGCGTCTATGAAGTCAGACAACACTAGAACAAAGCCAGATAGGATGCTTACTATCACACAAATGGGGAAAAAGAGGAAATGCCATAAAGATATGGTCTGCACTAGACACACACACACACACACACACACACACACACACACACACACACACACACACACACACACACACACACACACACACACTCACACTCACACTCACACTCACACATACACACACACACACACACACACACACACACACACAAAACACACATACACACACACACATGCACGTAAACATAACATGCACTGTTTCTGGTATGCAGAGTAATGCATGTCTTCATAAACCTTTGTTAAAGACTGACCAACACCTCTATCCATATGTTAATTCACTCAGTGTTCTAATTAAATGAGACAGGTCAGTGCTTGCTGCCGTAGAAGGGTAGCAGTAGGGGTGAAGGACAAGAGCGCAGGATTCCTTTGAATGGTGGAGTAAAAATAGAGGCCGTAAACTTGGCCTTGTCCAAAGCTATATACAACCAGAATCTAGCACAGCACAGGGGAGTTTGTGTTGCTGTCGAACAGCTTTCCTGAATCTCCTCTCTACCATTTGATTACGTTTCATCACAATGTGCCTTTTGGTATTAGACTTCACAGCAAAATGACACGAAAATGTTGGAATGCGAAACATTACTTACAGCCCACTGCAAATATTTGATCTACTTTGGAAACGTCCAGTCAGTGCTCGTAGCAGACCCAAGCGTGGATATTATCTGACCAAAGCACCGGCGATCAGTGGAAGAAGAATGAGATTGATAAGGCATGTTCCATCCCTAAATGCTGCGCTTCAAAAGGGCCAAGACTGGGCTGGCCAGGCCTTAGCAGTGACGTCACAGGCCAGATGTACTGTAGTTCTTGAACAGCCCGGTTTCACATGCCTTTCTGATGGGATGAGGATGAAGTCACTTCCCTCATAAAGTAAGGGTGAGAGAGAGAGAGAGAGAGAGAGAGAGAGAGAGAGAGAATGGGGTGGATTACTGCTGACTGTGTTATTTCTCTATCTATTTCTCCGTCTCTGTCAACATTTTTGGCCAGTTGTATACATACGCCCCGAAAGCACTTTTGAAAATGTGTGGTTATCTTCTCTGCTATCACATGTGTCATAACTTCAGGGAAGTACGTATACCTTAGAGCATTTTCTCACACACATGAATTTCATGTGAACTCACGTCAGAAAAGAAATTCAATGTTCAAGGCATTACAAGAAAAGTGCTATGGAACACATTTCGTGAACTGACTAAAAATGCTCTTAAAACATTACAAATCCTGAGGGATAGCATTGTTGCCATAGCAATACAGCATCCACCATAAAGAAGTAGGCTAAACCATATATATAAAGCAGGCCTACATATATATGTATATATCTATGGGCTAAACAAGAGCATGACAGCGTTCGAATTACCACTCATGTGCAGTATAATATTTTTGGTGATCAGCATTGTTTATTAGAAAGGAATGTAATGTTATAAGCACTTAACATTAGGCAAAGTAATGTTAGGCACTGTTTACATTGAACATACAAACCACACAGGCTACAGAGCACTCATGTGGAGTAGGTTATAAGATCACACCAACTCTTGAGCAAACTCACTATGTTGTTATTCTATTTTGGCCCTCTCATGCCAACTCTAGAGGTGCAAATGATAATACCCATCAGACCCAAGAGCGTAAACAAGTATCCATTACCACAACAAACCACCCTGCGTTTGGACAGCAGCCTCTCCACCCCATGACTCATATGGCTCCTTGGCCACCTAGGTGCAGTCAATAAGCGGCCGATGATATCACCGCTGTTTCTACAGGGGGGCTTCGGTGGTAAAATGTGAATGTCACATTCCACGGGTTAGTCATTGAAAGCTGCACACGCGTCCAGATGAGACAGAGAGAGTCTCTCTCTCCTAAGTGTGACTGGATGACATGGTGTCACTGTGCAGACACCACAAATGATTTGGTGTCCTCTTTAATGTTACAGCAAAGGCTCTCACTGTTTGTATGCAAAGGAGCAAATATTTACTGCACATCATAGCTGCTGGAAAGATCATTATGACTTTATATACACAACCCAGAGTCTTAACACTGCAGTGCTCTTGACGGTAACGTGTGTCTCATCAGTCCACGAGAGAAAATAGCTTAGCAAACACCCCAAACCCATCCTTGTTTTGTTGTCATAGTAACAATGGCCGGACACAAAGCCAGAGGGGCTGCTGTGTGTTCCATGCCGAAGCTGCAGAGCCGAATTAGCCGGCTGATCTCATGCCCCCCAGCGTCTTATCACTCAGCGTTTGGCTGCGAACGTCAACAGTGACAGGGACCCTTACGCCGGGACAAGGATGATTTAAAGCAACACAATCAGACGATTGCTGTGCCGAAATGCAGTGCCAAACATCTCTTTTCTTTATCTGTCGGTGAGCATGAGAAGAAGGAGGGAAATCTGTCTTAGTGTTGATGCTACTGAGCTACCCAGGCAATAGTCTCTAAACTCACTCTGGCTCCTTGGGGGCAGAGGCAATGGAAAACTAAATAGACAAACCTCTGTATAATGACATGGTATATTAGGGCAGATTTACAGAGACTTACTGGGGATAAATGACTTTTTATTGCTCTGTGACAGCTTCACAGTGACAACTCAACAAGTTCGCTCACACTGACCATACAAGATCTAACCCAGATCTTTTCAAGATGTAAGCACAATTTCAGGCACTCAAATGAACTGTCAAATAGATATCTAGTCTTAAATCATCATATATCATTGTAACAACGGCAAACCTTTTTTTTTTTTTAAATCCTCGACAACAATGTAGTTCCAAATCCAGTGTCATAAAAAGAAGTAGGGGAACGGGTAGGAAAAAGCCTATCATGGAACACTTTTTTCTCAGTGAGATGTGGGAAAGCATACCCAATCTGGTTTCACAGCCTAAAACCACAGAAACAAAAAGAAAAAGACAGAGGGGGTTGGGGGTGGGGGTGGGGGACACCTTCTGACAACATCATTGCCTGCTGATGGTATGCCTCCAGAGAAGGAGGTCTGTCAGGGATCCCCTTATGTTCCCCCACAAGTCCTCAGGGACAGAATAATTATGTCTCACGACACAAACAAAAAGTACACATTAACCAGAACTCTCAAGCCTCCCACACTGGCGAAGAAAGAGGGAGTACATAGCGTGGGTTTCAAAGTCTGTTATTAAGGTTTGTCATCCGGATAGTTCCCTGGCAGCACACAAAACAAATTCATTATCATCCTCCGAGAGTGGTTTGAGATCGTATCTCATCTGGCTTTAAATCCTCCAAGAGCCGAAGATGCTGAATTCTGTGAAAAGCCACTTGAAGAATTCGTCTCTGTCCAGAGTGAGACTTAGAAACTTATTTTTTTATGCCTTCCCATTCTAATGTAAACAGTTGAAACGCCAAGCTTAGCTGTTCTGTGTCTACTTTAAATCTTTCTCAAGAGAATCATTTATCTAGCTTAGGACGTCATGTGGTGGCCTCTGTAGCATCGGAGGATTTGCCCCTCCAGCCCCCAAACACACACACACACACACACACACACACACACACACACACACACACACACTCAAACACACACACACACACACACACACACACACACACACACACACACACACACACACACACACACACACACACACACACACACACACACACACACACACACACACACACACACACACACACACACACACACACACACACACACAAATATTGAAGTAAGTAGCTTGATGGTTCCATGGCTTATCGCTGCCTCTAGATCTGTGCAGCTGTTTCAAGTGTTATTATTCCTCGTTTGTCCGCTCCCCTGAGAATGAGCAGAAGCACTCTTTTGGTTAGAGATGTAATCAATTAATGCTCCTTTCTAATGTACCATTTCCTGAGTGCGGGGAACATTTACTGAAAATCAGCCTGGCGGCACATCCCACAGCCCTTCCACAACTCATTGATTCAGATGATGTGCTTCCCACTGAACGATTCATGACTCACTCTCACACTCACTCACAGAGGGACACTCTTTCACTCATACAGACACTCACAGGCACCACAAACACACACACACACACACACACACACACACACACATAATGGTGGATGGTCCTGTTATTCATATGAATAATAGGCAGCAATTTGATACACTGTCAGAGAGGCAGAGTACAGGCTAATTTCATACTGTAATACGTCTGTAAACAAACACTACAGTGATCTCTCAGTGACATACTGTAACCTTCACTGTCACCTATCACTTTCTTACCATGAAATACAGTTCATTATTTCAATATACAGGACAGATCTAGTTATCTATAGTGTGTTTTTATCTCGCTCTCATGTCATAAACCAGAACAGATGGAGAAGAGACTGAAACTGAAGTTCGCTGCCTTACCTGTCTACAGCGGTCCAAGTCCAGCCGACAGCTCACACCTGAGAGGCAGCAGCTGCTGAAAGTCAAAACCCAGCACAAGGACCGAGAGAACCCTCCTCAGAACCCTTCACTTCCAAGCCTCTGTGTCCAAAACAAACACTTTTTTTATTTTTACAAAGACACCCACTCCTCTTCCTCTATACTCTCCTCTGCTCTCCTTTTGGCTCTTCAAGTTCTCTGTTCGGTATAGAGCTGCGGCGCTCGGGGAGATAAACGTTACGACTGGAGAGATCCTGCTTTTGTCTTCTCACAAAGTTTTGAGCCAGCAGGGAGACTCGCACCGACTGTACGCGCAACAGAGAGTGGGTGAGCGTGAGTGTGAGCGAGCGAGTGAGTGAGACCAGGAGGGAGGGAGGGAGGAGGGGGGGGGGGGGGGATTGGTCAGAGCTGCTCTCTTTATCACCACTGTTCCTTTGAGAAGTTAATTTCTGCCTTTCCTCTCTGACCACAGCAACAGACACCCAAGTGAAACAGAAGAACAATTCAGTCTGTTTTTTGTCAAGAGTCAGCCTATCTACTTCTTTCCCTCTCTTTCTCTCTGTCTCTCGCTCTCCCTGTTATGTTTTGACTCAGAGAGGAGTTTGAGGCTGACTGGGGAGGAGGCTAAATTTAAGATGAGCTCTCAGGCACTCATAGCTTTTAACAGCTGAGATTCAGGCATGTGCCTTCCAAGTCCTCTATGATAGCTGAGCCATCGGATTCCCCCATTCAAGTGGAGTCCAGCTTAACCGTTCCAGCAAAATGCAAAGTTAGAAATGGACCAGTCTCTGGGCAGATGAGGAAAATATCAACTGTACTGTACATGCATACAGCCACTCGGTCACAAATGTCATACATGCACATGCATTATACATGACTCTTAGTTATTCTGTTTGTCTTCTGTATATTTTAGAGGATCTGTTTCTGTTGCAATTATCATATTTTGATCAAAAACGTCATTCGACATTTTGTTTCACTCTCCACATCATGAAACCAGACATGCACTGCCAAGAACACTGGCTGGGATGGGGTACATTATTCTACTATGATTTCATGGTGTCACACGTAAACTGTGTAAACACCAGCATTTTGACACTAGGGTGTTTGCTATGTCCATTATGTGACCTTGCGTCTAAGAGTGCAAGACCAGTATTTACATTACTCAGCGGTGAGGTCTTGTGTAAGACTAATGCAACTTATCTCACAGAATGGATTGTTCTATACCATTGGTTACATTCTAAAGACACTTCTTACTCAAGGATTTTTCCACCACTTCATAAGGTGTTTTTCAGATGAAATGCTTCAATTCACTCAGACACATTGCACAGTTGTATTTGTTAAGACTAAGGCTAAACCCAGAATCTGGGCAGGTGTTTGTTATTCCAGTTCCTTTATAAATTATGACATGTACTGCACACTTCAGCACGCGCACACACACACACACACACACACACACACACACACACACACACACACACACACACACATACGCATAGAGCACTTTGCAGTATCATGGACACAGATGTGCTTGCTCTGAGGTAATAAAATGCTCAATGTGTTTTGATTGAATCTCAAAATCCATACACACCCATATGAAGTCATGGGTTGTCTCGGTTGATTGTTGCAAAACAAGGGGAACTCTGTAGTTTTAGGTCATACTTTAGATGGTGGTCTTCAAACTGAAATGTTACATTTACATTGGATAAATGGAATGTGGTCATGAAAACTACTCAGGAGTTTAATGTTGTGACACACACTCATTGGTAGGTTATGAAGAGCAATTATACTCCAGTACTGTATTTGTGCATTTGTGTGTTTCATGGCCTAAAAGCATGGAACTGATTCAGCAAAAGCAAGCACACCTATTTGGAACAACTTTGGTCTGATGTCTTTGTATCCCCTGCTGAGCTTAAGAGCAATACCACAGCGAGTGGACGGTCCACAGCCGAGCTCATTACAGCTGTAATTGAGTCACTGAGAGGCTCTATGTCCTCCCCTTGCCAGCTTATGTGCTGAGATGGTCATCATATTTCAAACCAGAGGAAAATCGTACTGTGTTTCTGTCTCTGCTTTCTGATATCAGTGCCTTTGGATGGAGGAAGCATACTATATATGCCCATCTGGATTTGGAACGCTTTCGGAGAGCAATTCTCTTCTGGCTTTACATGTCCATTCCACTTAAACATGCATAGAGTCTAGACAGGGGGGTAGAATTAAAGCATCAGGGCTTGAACGCTCTATAGATGCATATACAGTAAATTCCTGTGTATTAGACGCACCATGGCTACACTGCTTGACGATGTTTCATGCCAATTAAAAAGACAAAACTGTGTATTGACCAACAGCCCAATGAATCAGAATCAGATCAGTATACTTCAATCAGAAAGAAGAACGAAGAAAAGAAATGCATTCCCATAGCCCACCCTGTGTACTGTAGCATAAAAAAATGCTGAACGTCTTCTAATGTTCAATTAAGTAGGGGGAAATCCTGGATGAGACACTTGATCCGGATCCTCTCTAAAATGTAATGGGTTCATCCTTGGTCCATAAAACACTCCCCCAAGTTTTATGAAAATCGCTCCCACAGTTTGTGCACTCTGCTGATAAGCACACATACAGATGAATGAGGGGGAACAAACATAACCTCCTTGGTGGAGGCAGTAAAAAAAAAAAATCAGATCCACCCTTAAAAGAGCTAGATCTTGAAATGATAATGCAATACTTTTTGATTAACTTTGATGAACTGAAAATGTGACATGGCTTTTTAATAGAGTCATTGTGTTCAGGTCACACTGGCTTAGAGTTTGATAGTCACATTAATGCTGACAGCCATGGCATGGCAGGATGAATAACTATATCTAGCACTGGTGGTCACATGGCAACAAAGTCTATTTTTGAGATGTATTTAATGGGCTAGTAAAATAAAGGTAGGCCTACATGTCACATTTTATGTGTTTGTGTAACCAAAACCGAGATGCACTGTACTGTATTCAGTTCATTTTGCTGGTGTCCACCTTGGTGTTTTCCCCATGCGAGTGTAATGTGTGGCATCTTCTTTATTTCCACTAAGTTGAGGCAGAGACTTTCTAATAAGGAGACAGAGCACTCCAAAAATCCTCTATACAAATGCATGGGGTTAGTTTATAACGCCAATATGGCAGTTCTTTAACCCCCCCTTCCATGACAAAAAAGTCGACATGTGAATACATTGTGCCAATCATGTGGTGTGTTGTGAATAAATTGTGCCAATCATGTGTTGTGATCTCACTGCTGGAGTAAGGTTGGTGTCATGCCTTGTGCACGCGCATTTCTGCCCGAATAGATGACAGAAAACCCAAAAAGCCCAAGAACCATTGCAAGATGGCTGCCAAGTGGAGGGGCTTACCTAAAAGGACTCTGGTTGAGGTTTACTTGCAACCAAGTGTAGGAAGGCGTATGGGATTGGGGGACCAAGACGGTATAGTTCAAGTTCAAGTTCATGTTTAATGTCATGTACTCATACTGTACAGTAAAAAGCATTTATAAGTAATGAAATTTCTTGTGCTCAAATGTCCATTGAACTACAGAAATTAAGAGAGCGCTTAACACAAAATTATTCTTATCTGATGCTATCAAAAGCAGTGAGATGGGAAAAAAAAACAATATCTACCATTTTAACAAGAGAAAACTGTTGTAATCATGAAAGCAGGAAAAACCTTTTTGTGGCATGAAAAAAGCTTTGGGGTGTTATGGATATTCTGACATTTTTACCATTATAGTATAGTGTTCAAACTTCACTTTGCTATAAAGCCACATTTCTTGCATAACAGCCTACAACTACGCCTAACAGTCTATAACTTGGCTTTTACTGTCTCTTCACTGAGAGCCATTGCTCTGTTTCCCCAATTTACTGGTAGGATGCAGTCAGATTTTGTGACTCACACTCATCAATAAAACATACAATAGGTTGTACTTCATGCATTATGGATTTATTTTGCTTTGGAGTGGGTTGAGTGGTGGTGTTAAAGGGTCACTGCACCCTAAAATAGGTTTTTTGAGCTGTTGATTGATTGAAAATACTCATAAGTGGTAAACTGTACTATTACCAGGGTTAATATTGACAAAAATCGTGTTTCTCGACAAACGTAACATTTCGTCTGATTTTGTATTGGAGATATTGCTCTCTCGCGCATACTACCGTTTGAAAACATGCCATGGCATGTTGGTCCAAAATACTATTGGAATGATGATAATGAGTCTTTAAAGAGTCACTTCACCCCATACTCCACCCACTTCACATTTCTGAAAACGGCTTTCAAAATGGGCGAGACGTTCTGAAATTTGGAGAGAGAGTGTAGCACTGCTGCAACCAATCAACCATGGTGATTTCGTGTCAATCTGGGAATGAGTGCTGCAGACATGGCTTATCACAGGTAGGCTAATCAGGGCAGCAGGTGTTGGGGCGTTTCAGTCCTAATTTGTAACGACCCGGTGACGTAGTGTCGGACTAGAAGTGCAGGACAACGTCAGCATTCCAATAGGATTTTGGACCAACATGCCATGGCATGTTTTCAAACGGTAGTATGCGCGAGAGAGCAATATCTCCAATACAAAATCAGACGAAATGTTACTTTTGTCGAGAAACACGATTTTTGTCAATATTAACCCTGGTAATAGTACAGTTCACCACTTATGAGTATTTTCAATCAATCAACAGCTCAAAAAACCTATTTTAGGGTGCAGTGACCCTTTAATGAGAGGATCCCCTATACCTCTGCTTATCTCATTAAAATATATTGGTATTTATTCTGAGGTTGTCTCCCACTTTATTGTGACAATATCTCATGACACATATTGCAGTCCTTCTAAGGATATGTTATTGTGGCTGAGTATAGTCTATCTCACAGTCACAAACCATATTGCTGACTGTCATTTTAAGGATAATAATGTCATGTATTATTGTGGCTGTGTATACAGTATATCTTACGAACCATATCGCTGACCGTTTTAAGGATTGTAATGTCATGTACTAACTGTTATTGTGGCTGTGTAAGGTGTTATTGAGTGAGTGGGTAATGCACTGTTGTGGTTTATTGGTTAAAACTGAACGAATAACAATAACAGGGATTGTATACCAATTGTTTCTACCAATCTGAAAAAAAGTGTTAAAGACTTAATGTTGTGAAACATTTTCTCCAATAATGGATACACAATTATAATGCCCCAAGGGGTACTTGAAATACTATGTTTCAGTTATTTTGATGTAATCTGCAATGTGGGGAACGAGAACAAACAGTGACTTTCTTGTTTCCACATGAAAGATTCGCACAGATGTAAGTTATGAAGTTGACCTTGGGCCCCTCAGTGGGTGGACATGCAGTGACGGAATTCCTGCATGCCATTGCCGAGCCTATTAAATCATCACATGAGTAATTGGACAGCATTTCGCAGTTCTTTTTTTTTCATATTTGTCTCAAGCTTGTTGATCGGTGGAGACCGTTTCTGGGTTCCAAATTTTAAAGGCTAATCTGCACCTGCAGTAGGTTCTGTGAGGACAGCGTAACCTAGAAAAAAAATGACCACATTTAATTAAGCTTATCAAATGACACTGTTTCCGTTTATTCTACCCAAACATCAGAAGCCTTTGGCAAGATTTGGGAAAGATTCTTGAAAGATTGGAAACTTTTAACTAATGCCCCCATTCAAGCTTTACTCAAAAGACTACAATCTTTCAAGAATCTTTCCCGAATCGTGTCAAAGTCATCTAGTGTAAGGATGGCCTTAGTTGCTTTTATGATAACTTAGGTGCCCAATAATTAAGGTACCTTATTCTATTGTGCATTTCACAAGTGTATATGCACGACATACATTGTAACCAATGAATTGCTATCATAACCAGCCTTGTTGACAACATGTCAGCTCCATTTTCAGTGTTGCTCTGTGGTCAGTTTGTCTGAGACTAGAGGGATAAACATTTCAAAATTACAATGTTTATACAAGACATCTGCAGCTGACTCAGATATTTAAGATGAAAAGGCATCAGGTTTTGGGAAAACCTCTGCCAAGTGGATTTGCAGTCAGGTCTAAAACATGAAAAAGCATCAGATCTCAGGAGAACTTGTGAAGTCTGTGAAATTGTAACACTGAATGTCAGACGAAATGACTTTGATGTTCTGACTGCTTTGCCTGAATATTAAGATAATGCTTTACCTGTCAGATCTTGACCAGGTCTGGATATAAGGTCTAAACCAAAATAAGAGCTATTGCCTATACATTATCAGAAACATTCTGAGAGCGGATAAAGCAAGAGTAGCCAACTCGTTGACTGTAAAATCAGGTGATATATTCATATATAAGGTGATATGTGCACTTAGGCAAGAGCCAGGTAATTATTACTATGTGTACATACACATTATGACTTAGGCTATGTGTAGAATGTGTCAGGTTTCATCAGAAAAAGCAGAGAGGGTTAAAGCAGAGCAATGAAGGATCTTTGGAAAAAGTAAAGCTCAGTGTAACCAGATGTACTCTGATTCCTGAAACCCAGTGGGTTTTGCGTAGAATCATATAGGCCTAATGTAATGTATTCATGGGTTTCATCAGGTCCCTTTCCACAGGTGTATACAATCAAGCACCCTGATTATCAATGCAGACTGCAAGGTGCTTGATTAATACACCTGTGTAAAGGGACCAGATGAAACCCATGCATAGCCTACAGATTTTCACTGCTAGATCAGACCATTACCTGCCATGTCTTGTCACCTCAGTGGCATTAGTGACAACCATAGACTGTAAAAAATAGGTGACAACTAGGGTGTAACTACAGTGGTATTTGGCGCCACCTACCAGTTAAATGAGCAATGACTCGATATGTCTCACCTAGGAGTGTAAATGAATTTTTCAGGCCCTCAGATTGTGGACTTTTGCCTGGGTGCTGAGGTCATCTCAGTACAAAAACAAACACACGAGGAAATAGTTAACTGTGGACATATAGAATGAAAGCTATGGAAATCACAACCAACTTGATGTTTGTATGTTTGTTACCAACCAGAGAGAAAGTATGCATAGGCTAGGAATTGCCTGGAAATAAATAAGCTACAAGCTTAGTACTGCTTACTGGAGTACTAAAACGGCTTTTGATTTGTCCTGTTTCATCGCCTGCAAAATGTGCAATAAGAGGGTTAATGATGGCAGAAACTTCTGTCACTTCAGGACATATTCACCACACCATCAGATATCTGACATTTTTGAGTTTTGACACATGACAGGTACGTACCATAAACAATCGTTTATTTTTCTTTTTTTGTATTTAAAGAACATATTACATTTGTAGAGGAAAACATACTGGCGTTATTTGACGTTACAGCTAAACTTGGCAGGTTACTGTGTCAGATAGGAGGTAGCTAGCAGGATGGATATAGCAAGCAAATACCAAACAACAGGGGTGGACAGCGCCACGCTAGCGTTAGCTAAACTCTTTTAAAACAGATTGAATCTTGGTGTCCAATGTATAAATACAATATAAAACGACATTTTGGTTCAACTGACGTCTCTATGCTTCCATCCCTGATATATATATGAAGATTACAAAATATTTTTTTCTTGACAGTGAAAAATACTGAAGCTGCATTCTGGTGTGCAACTAGCAGCAGGCGCCAAGTCTCATTCGGCAACGTAGCTAGAGAACTGAGGAGCACTCATCCTCCGTCGATGACAACATGGAGTAAACATGGCCCACAAGAGCATTTTTATTGAAGGTAAGCTGTTACGCTTTTCTTTATAGCCATTTTGTGTATTTTTCCATCTACCGCGTCGCTCTCGTTGAGATGCATATGAATTTGTAGTTTTAACGTAAATTTATGGGAAACGAAAACATTTGTAACGGTACAATTATTTCTTTAGGGGGGTAGCTTGCCATGCTAGCTGGTTCAGAAGCATTTATGTGTGCACCAGCACGGCGGGTAGCCTGCTGGCTGTAAGCTCACCATTGATTGTTAGCGGTCAGCTATCATTTCGAGACGCTCGTATTTTGTGACAGGAAATGTTTTCTGTTGAAGCACACGTTGCATTCATTTGTATTCCGTGTTTGTCAATAATGGATCATTGCGGATGGGAATTTAAATTATGTCATGATAATCCAACCTCTTTACCTCATACTAATTCTTGGACTAACGTTAGCTAGCATACCTCCCTCCGCGAATCCAGCGGCTCGAGGTGTCTGTCTGCAAGTTTGGTGGCTAATGGCTATGAAGATGCTAGCGAGCTAACTAGCCAGTTTGAAGTAATTGTACGTAGCTAACGTTGGATTAGCTAACGTCAGCGATACTAATAGGACTCAATCCAGTTTTACAGTCTGTGTTTTCTGTTACACTGCCCACAGGAATATGTTAATCACGATTTCTTATTAAATGCTCTTTAAATGATCACGGTGGCTGTAACGCATAGATTGCCCAGGGGCACTGGACAAGATTAACGTTACAGACACATTTGCAATCCTGATGTTTTGTCTGCCTGTGTTGAGCGGCCTCGGCCTGCTAATGTTGAAGGGTCCAGTTGTATGAAAGGCAACAAAATGGCATTTGCTTCAACAAGACAATAAAACTCTGATATGAACAGACGAATTTACGGTGATACGTCAAGTGTATGACACAGGGAAGATTTAACAATGCTCATTTCTCTGCTGGATTCATTCGCATGCCTGCTGTTAGCAGACGAGTAAACTTAAGAATCTCCATTCCACACTCTCTTAGCCAGCTAATATAGGCCTGGACTTCAAATATGCACAAAAGAAAAGAGCACATTTTCTGTAAATCTTTTTCTTTTCACACATAAAAGAGTCTGAAATATGTACAGATCTCGATGTATTCCACGCACGTCATTCAGCAAGCTTCAAAACATTGCCTACCTTTCGACCTCAAACCTCTTAATGATTTATTTGCCACTAAAGTTGATCAAGTTGATAGGGAAAAATGGATTGAAGAAACTGACACATGTGTGGAATGCGCCATGCCATATTATAGTCTATTCTCTTAAAGCGTTTTCACAGATGAAACATCTGTGAAATATTGTTGCCAAAACAACACCAGTCATGCTTACATTTTCATATCTTCTGTACTAGGGGGGAAAAAAACATGGCATGTTTACTCGCCAGATGACCTGTCACATTTGCTCACAAGTGATAGGCTTCTGTAGCCTTCAGTTATTATGCCGCCTATAAACAACTGATTGGTGCTTCTGCACACACAATATAATTCTGAACTGAAATTAAATTGTTTGTCTAGTGCAGTATGATGTCCCTTCCTGAAGATATGGCTCCATTAGTCAGACTTGCACAGGCAAGGGAAAAATGTCATTCATAAATGAATGTAACAGAGCAACATGTTCATCAAGTTGGCCTAGAGGTGGGTTCTTCAGTGGAATTGAGTGCAGACACTCACAGTGGTAATGCCATCATTTTATGTAACTTGCAACTCCGCAATCGGTTGAATGTTCTTGATTTATTTTTTGGCTGTCCATCCCTAGTTCACTTTTTGTTTGGTCAATCAAATCTATGCAACAGTCCTACCCCACAAATATTTAAGTGTGTGGAAGCCCGTATGTACTGACCACTCATAAACACCAACATTAGGCTAATGTAGATCACTAGGCCTAGCTGCCCTAGCTGGGACTGGTTTGGCTGTTTTGGCGTTAACCTCCATGGGGGTGCCCATGAGTAGCACATTGGAAACAAGGCCTCTGTCACGGCATCAAATTTAACACTGCACTCAGTGTGTGGAACACCCTGCAAGTGGCGCAGCCCATTTCTTATTTAGGTGCTAATGCCTCAAAGGCATTCTGATAGAACAAATATCCATTGAACTACGTGATGTGGAATACAAACACTAGCCTTACAGCAAGTCAGGGTTGATATACCCCTTCCAATTGGCACATTGAGCTTTTGGTTCATGCCAGATCTTTTATAAAGATCATTTTGGAACTGTGGCCTAACTTAAGGCACTATTTTATTGTTTAACCTCTTAAAATAATATCTAGTGTCTAAGCCATCCTAAGCTGTCTGCTACCAGTTCTGAGGTTTCAGGCCAGAATTATGCTGCCAAAGACTCTAGAAGAGGGGATGATTTTGCAATGACAATGTTGTGCCTGCCCTTGACTTAGGCCTATTCAAAATAATTTTGAGAAAACAAACCGTTATTGAGCACTTTTATAAAATCTGTTATTTAACTTTATGAAGTAGATCATAGCATTATAAGCAAAGCTAAGAGATGAATAGTGACCAGAGTCCGCAGAATACAGCAGTATTGCGAATCATGTAAGCTGGTTATAAAATGATGATCTAGCACTGCTCCTGTAGGGAATGGCCCATCACTTCTCCGCTCGGAGGCTGTGTGTGTGTGTGTGTGTGTGTGTGTGTGTGTGTGTGTGTGTGTTTTAGAGGGGGTGGCAAGAGTAGGTGCGCAAAGCGACCCAGTGTGGCCTGGCCTGGTTTCGTCTCAGTCCTTCTACGCTTGCATAATGAGGGAGGGAGCTACTTAGCAAGTCACCTCACAGGAAGAAAAGAATAAAATAAGATCCCAAAGCAGTTAGATCCCATTCTCCATTTCTGTCTCTTTGTCAAAGCTGTTGTCAGCCCTCGGTACAAAATGGTCTCATTTCGTAATTATCAGATAAGGTGATTATTGAAATCGTCGTCCACTTTGGCTGCCTTATATCATGGTGCTGTAGTCACCCATTTCATCGCGGTCCAGATGGATGAAAAGAGCCCTTTCATGGTCCACAATGGACGCATTCTGGTGGCAAAAGCAGGTGGTTTCGTCGAGGCCTTTTGTGTCTTGTAGTCAATAGAATGTAGGCGACCAGCACAGGGCTCGAACTCTGCTGTTCTGTTATTGCATCTACATGACGACTGCAACAATAGTGTAGCCAAAATTGCCGCAACAGAATTGCCGGGAAAGGTACCAGCACAGCTCTACCTATGCGCTAGAATGCTGGTAATGCCGTAGGACACAGCGTCACAACTTCATGTTCGTGATGAAGAGTATAATGCCTAGGCTGTCTACATACACCGTAACTGTTATGATATACATTGGTTGTGTGAGACTGCTACCAGTCGCTTTGCCGGACTAATTGTGGTGTGATATTTTCTTGTCTCCCCTGCCTCCTACCTACCCCTCTAGCTCTAGATAGATCAGAGGCCAAGAGAGATGGAGGTTACAGACAGAACTGGAGCTTCTCTCTCTCTGGTGACTGTGAGGAGCAGAGGAGGCATGAGTAAGCCCTTCTCTTTCTCTCTCTCTCTCACTTGCACTTTCTCAGTCCCTGTCTTCTCACACAGACTTGTCTACTCCCTCATTCCATCTCTTTTCCTTCCTTCTTTACCTTCCTGCTTTCTCTCCCTTTCTCTCTCTCTCTCTCTCGGCAAAAGCCTCTCCCCGACCCCGCTGCGCTCTTTGTCTATTTCCGTCAGCCTCTCCTTCCATCTCGCTTCCTGCCTGTTTGTCTCCGACTCCCTCTCCCTCTGTCACCCCTCCCCGCTCTCTCTGAAGATCATCTCTGCATTCTGAGCCCTCCTGCCTCAGTGCCACCCACCCGCAATCCCACCACCACCCACCCACCAACCAACCAACCCTCCCACCCATCCACAAACCCAACGACACCCACCCACCCCTCATCTCGCAGACACGCTGATAGATCCCCGAGCTTCAATTGAGACAGTCACACCTGTGGTCTCTGATTTCGGCGGCGTAATGGCCGCGGTGTTGTATTCTCCGTGCTGCTGGTGTGAATCTCACAGGGCCTATTATTAAAAAGCCAGCGCACTTGAGGCTGCAATTTTCTGATTTCAATCAGACACTGCCAGCCTTAGCTTCTATTATCTAGTTATTGTTGCTTCCAAAAAAGCGGTGCGTATGCACACTGTCATTATCCTCCACATCGAAGGCAGGGAATGACGACCAGCCATGCACAGATTTGCACATAGTCTCTCTGTCAGTAGAAACTGAGAAAAGGGCTCAGAGACATTTGCACATCTCATTATACCATTGCATGAGGTGGTTCAATGTGTTGCTTTGAGTGTCTTTTTTTCTGCCTCCTCACAATGGTCAGAACGGAGTTGTCTTTTAATGAACACGCTGGCTCTTGTCTCCCCTCTCTCTCTCTCTCTCTCTCTCTCTCTCTCTCTCTCTCTCTCTCTCTCTCTCTCTCTCTCTCTCTCTCTCTCTCTCTCTCTCTCTCCGTCCTCCTCTTCTGTCTGTTTTGCAGCCCTCCTGTGAGTATGGATGAAGCTGGCGGACCGCAGGAGCTCTCCCCTGAGGGGTTGAAGGTACCTCCCTCGCTCTGCTCGCCTTTCGCTCTCTCTCTCTCTCTCTCTCTCTCTCTCTCTCTCTCTCTCTCTCTCTCTCTCATCTCGTGCCCTTCCTCTGCCTCTGTAAAAGACTCCATCATCTTTTTTAATGGACGCCAGTCTTTGTCCTCCCCCTCCCCACCATGCCCTGTTCTCTCTTGTTTTGCTGGCGGAGTCTCTCTCCTCTCAGCCTGCCTCGGTCGGTGCCCCTCGCTCAGATTGATGGCAGTGTTGTTTTCCAGCCTCGCCACTCACTTCCTGTTTTGCTCGGCCCTTGCGTCTTAATTAGCTGGAGCCCTTTCACCTACAACAGAATACACAAGCGTGGTATTTATTCTCAGACAGACAGTGATGGCACAGTTTGTTCCTCCCGCCTGCCCCCAACAACACCCCCACCCACTCGCATAGGCGCACAAACACACCTTTAAAAGCCCATTTCAGATATAGTCAGTCATACAGGCTTCTTTTACTGCACATGCATCCGCTGCTCCTCACCCCCTTCTAGAATTTTGTAACTGGGAACATTCTAGCGTTTATCAGATCTTCTCCTTGGAAAGGAGAGAACCTGTTCGCTCAGCAGAAGTGCCAGATGCATCATCAGACCCCTGATGTTATTTCTCTCTGCCTCATGCTCATGTCTGCCTTCTGTCCCCCTTCCTTCTCCCCCCCTGCCAGTCTCCCCCCCTGAAGCATTTCACTTCCACTGACACACAGAGGACTTACGACAGGAGGCCAAGTCATCCCAATCATCCCAGTCATTATAGGACTCTAAACAAAATTGGAACCAATAGGATGCTCAGGTACGAATGTCTGCTTTTGTGACTTGGCTGTTTGTGTGGCCGCTTTGCATTTGTAGTTGAGCGGAAGTGCTTTAAGTTTAGTGTTTTTTTTTTTTTGTTCACGGTATAGAAAGTGTTCACAAAGTATCCCTTGTCTCAACGTATGGTTGGGGAAAATGTGTGACTACTAGTTTTGTGGACAAAATGCTGATGATTTTATAGAGCATGATGCAATAGTCATTAAGTGTATACTGTATAATACATGCAAAGACCAAGTGAATCATGATGGTACAAATGATATGTCCTCATCCAGCTGCTTTGTTTTGTTTTGCTGTTTGGTTGATATCTTGAATTTCCCCTTGGGGATCAATAAAGTATCTATCTATCTATCTATCTATCTATCTATCTATATTAACTCTGTATGTTTTGTCTCTGTTCTACCATTCAGTGAAAGTCCACACTCGGTAGCAGCGTCTCAACAGATGCCCAACAGAACCAATTATTTTATCCTCAGCCCCTCGCCCTCACAGGGCGTAGTCGTTCAGGGGCGACTGTTCCAGCACGCACACACCCCCTCTGTAGTACGTAAGCCCACCCAAAGGTAAGTCCTAGCGTGCTGTATTTGAATTTCCATATTAGTCCTTTCCTGTTCAGCAGACATTTTTTTAAATGTAAGAACACAGAATAACTGCATAACAGTTCAAACTTTGGCTTTGACACCGTTACCCGTAGTGGAGGCGGTTAATTGCCATCTGCCGGTCATAAGTGCAATTGTGAGTTCGTAGGAATGTGATGTATTTAAAATGCAGCAGTTGCACAATGATCATTATATGACGCTTATGACCACCACCACCCGCATGACCATCATGTCTGCCTCCTGGTCAGTGTGCAATTTGAATAATTGGTGTGGCGACGTTCACATGAGTGATAATTACCTGTGGCTAGTAGCACAGTGATAATTTAGTATGATTTAGCAGTTACAGGGTGCCTCTCATTCAGCGTTTATACGTCCTCCCTCGCTCCTCGGGCCTCGATCCTCACTGATCTACATAAAGAAAGATAGAAGAAGGGATAGACTATCCCATTGTTGCCGCCCCATCATTCTTTATGTACATCGGTGAGGATTGAGGCCCGAGGAGCGAGGGACTGGGAGGACGTATAAACGCTGAATGAGAGGCGCCTACAGTGTGTCTGTCAATTTGGTCGGTGTGTTTAGCGTAGACTTGCTTTACAACTTGCTGTGTCATATTGTTCCGAGAAATTAATATAGTGTAATGTTTTATGATAATTAGGGCCGGGACTTTAGCGCGTTAATTACGATTAATTAATTACACAAACATTAATGCGTTAAAAAAATTGACGCATTTTAATCGTATGCCTATTTATTTTTGCACCGCGGAACGTTTCTCACTGGATGAGTTTCAGACGGACCGATTATACTGGAGCACCAAGTAACGCGCATGAGTTCGGTTCAGACAAAACAAACCACAGTGGCACAGTGAACATGAACAAAGAAGCTGATGTGACCGCGTTGGTTGGCCCCGTGGATGGGAAATGTTGTTACAAAAAACGAACGGATGGATGGAAGCGTAGATAAGAGCATGGTTGTGTGCAACCTATGCAACAAGGACGTATCACCGCAGGTATCACCTCAGTGCAAAACATAAAGCAGCTAGCTGCTAGCGTGGACAAAGTATTGTGATACTCCAGACACTTGAGGGAAACCTCTGAGCTTTATTTGCTCAGAGGTTTCCGAGTTGCTGTTACAGCCACAACTCACGCTCACAACTCAATTCCATGTCCAACTTTCATAGACCTAAAAGAAACTTCACACTCAGAACCGCATACAAGCACACACGCACACACGCACACACGTAAACTCCGCCCCCCAGTTCCCCTTAAAGGGACACAACAATTTCATGAACTCAACTCAAGGTAACAGGTGACACAATTAACAGGATATCACAATATAGTTTACAGAAGGTCTACCTATCTATAGGCTACATGAATTTCTGAAAATGTACTATTTCTAAATATGGTATTGCTACACTTTATGGCAAAAATTGCACTGGTCTGTTGGACTTATTAATAAACAATATTTTTGTTGCTTAAGCTTAGGCCTAGGTATTCAGTCATTATCCAATAGTAGGCTATACTAAAAATCCATGTGGAAAAAAAATACCTCTCACTGTTCTCAGGTCATATATTTATATACAATTAAAATGCGATTAATTTCGATTAATTAATTACAAAGCCTCTAATTAATTAGATTATTTTTTTTAATCGAGTCCCAGCCCTAATGATAATATATAACTAGTGTATGAGCTAGTGGAATAGCCCAAGACACAAGGAAAATACTTCAGGCAGCGCTGGTCAGGCAATTCGACCTTATCTAGCTGACATTAATCAAATATGTCCTTGTCGAGTGTACAAGAACTTTGCGCTTTCAAATTTATGCACCACAAAGACTGTTTTGGTTGTCAAATACGCTGTCTTGGAGTGGAAGGAAGGGCAAAGCAAAGAAAGAATTGTACATTTTCGAATTTGCATAATGATATATAAAATATAATGATTGCGAGGGTGTTTGTCTATAGTCTTTAATGTTCAGTGAAATGCTTCAGCAAAAGCAAGTGTGTGCCCTTTCATGTTCTATGAGATGGTATCTTAGTGCGGGAGATGCTTGAATAGATCCAAACTGAAATATTCTTTTGAGGTGCAAATCACTACATTTTTATTTACAACTTCATTCCTTCCCCTCCCTATTTTTGTTCTTCACTAAAAAGCAGTCTTGACTTAAAAGAAAGGTAAGACACCGCAGAAGTGCTCCACACTCACACACAGTGCTGTAGACAAACTCTAGTATGAATGTATTAGTTGAACCTTTAATGAATGAATTAGTGGAATCACTTTTTTTTCCTAGCTTAATGTTTTGTCACTTCATGCTCCAGTCTGCCGAATGCAGCTTCCTGCTGCCTGGAGTGTTGTAGCATGTATGCTGCCTTCTACCATTTAATCACGCACCCTCCATGCTCGGATCACCAAAATGCATGTAGGACTTATGTGCTGTTGAAGCATGAGTAATGAAATTGGATGCTATCATTTTGGCATGAACCGGAGGTTTTTTGATGAGCCATATTTTCCCCATGTTTTTGATCACTGGAAGTCAATTGCTTCTCGCTGGGGTGTATGCTTGATGCATTCCATTCACCAGCACTTGTGTGGCAAATGATCTGAGGGAAAATCATTATAAGGAGCATAGTGTAAGGAGGGGTTTCTTTTAAAGTGTTTTTAACATTTTGCTTGCTTTTTTGTTCCTGCAGAAGTGACTTCAACAACCAGTCAATCCAAAGAGTAGACATTGAGAGCATTACACTCACCTGCCAAGACATCTCAGGTAAGCCCCCACCCACAACCCACAACCCCCTCCTCTGCCGCCCGTTTCCAACCCACATCACCTCCTCCTCCTCCAGTGTTCTTTTGATTCTGACAGTTCCATTATCCCTGCTCCTGCTCTGTCTCTCTCTCTCTCTCTCTCTCTCTCTCTCTCTCTTTCTCTCTCTCTCGCTCTCACATGGCCATTTATTCCCTGTCTCTCTGTGTGAGTCCCTTTCTGGCTGCGCCTATGGAACACGCCGTTCAGGACCCCACCAGAGAGATGCTCTCGTCTCTCGCCGGGGGAGACGCGCTGTGCTGCGCTGCGCTGGAGAGAAATGAGAACTGAGGAAGGAACACAGTGTTGTGTTTCTGGCGCTGCCTCGTCAAAAATGATGTCCGTGTGTGTATGTGTGTGTGTGTGTGTCTGTCTGTATGCATGTATGTCGGAGATAGATTTCTATATGTGTGCTCTGACAAAGACCGTTAGCGTGTGTGTGTGTGTGTACGCATGAATAGACAGGAAAGGCCACTAATGTATGTGCTCAAGAGGGGGGTGCGTGTGTTAGATGGTATATGTATATGTTTGTGTCTGGCAGTAAATGTGTGCAGGGATATTTGTGAGCGCACATCGTCCCAACGGGTGGCTGGGTTGTGTGTGTGTGTGTGTGTGTATATGTGTGTGAGAGAGTGCGTGTGGTGTGTGTGAGCGAGAGTGCATGGCTGCAGATTTGGGCTGAGCCCTGCGACTGTGTGTGCCAGAGGGAGATTGCAGGCGGCTCGGATTAATCCTCCCCGCTCTTGCGAGAGCAAGGAGCAGCATGCAGGAGACAGAGAGAAAGGCGAATGGAGGGGGTTAGGGAGGGAGGGAGGGAGGGAGCGACCGACCGACACGCAGAGAGAAAGGGAGAAAAAAGGCGAGCAAGAATGATGGCGAGAGATGCAAACAGAGAGATAGGAAAGGGTAAGAAACAGACAGACAAAGAAAAGGGGTTTGAGAGAGAGACAGAGAGGTTGAGATGCATATACTGAAGCAAAAAAAAAAAAAATATAGAATGGACATGCATAGAGGATGAGTGTCAATGAAAGAGAGAACGTGGGTAAAGGGGGACAAATAAAGGGAGGAAAAGTATGAAAAGAGGGAATGAAAGAAAGAAAGAGGAGGAGAAAAGAACAGGGAGGGATAGAGAGATAAAAGACTGACTGAGTGGGGACTGCGGGCGACGGATGGCAGGCGCTCCCCTCTGTGTCAGTAGCTGGCAGGGAGCTGCGCCGTTGTTCAGCCAGGCAAATTGTGACTGGAATACTGGGAATCATAATAATACATTGTGCTTGAAGGTGACCTTGTGTTCAGGCAGACATAGGAGTGAGCTGGACATCACAGGGGGTCCTCTCTCACTTTCTCTCTCTCTCTCTCTCTCTCTCTCTCTCTCTCTCTCTCTCACTTTCTCTCTCTCTCTCTCTCTCTCTCTCTGAGCCCAGCATTTGTTGCTGCCATTTAGTTCAGCTCAAGAGAATTTTTAGTGTCGGCAGTGAGACGGCACAGAAAGTCGCCCTAGAGTTCGCTCCAACGTGTAGATTTGTAAATATGTCATAAACATGTACATTATGTAATTGCCTTGTAAATATCTAGGCTATTGTCTACCTTTTCAGCCATAATCCTAAGGCCCTACTATACAGTTTTTCTTGATGGTTAACTTCTTGATTTTGGGGATATCTTGCTATTAGAGGTGTCAGCCAGCCAGACTTAATATTACATGCCCCAAAAATCAAATGAATGTTGAAATGTGTTACATTCAGCTCAGGCTTTTTATCTGCCCTCTCAGATGTCTGAGGATCATATTGCTGCCATCTGCCTTTCTTTCATTCAGTTATTTTGCTCTGTCTGTTTTCATCTACTGGGAAGCAAAATGCAGGAAAAGCACATTTTCCAAAATGTCCATTTAGCTGAGGGTGGAGAGCACAGAGAGAGAGAGAGAGAGAGAGACGTATACATGTTTACACATGCAGCCCTCTGAAGTGCCCCTTGTTGTGTCTGTTGGTGGTGTTATGCAATAACTGAACTCCTGACCTTGTGCTGTGAAGCATTGTTGTAGTATCATTAATTTAGTCAGACTCAAAATAAGCAGGTGTAAGAGGTTAGGGGGGAAAGCACATGGGAAGAATGGGCACAGTATAGTGTCTGTGTGAGAGAGAAAGAGAGAGGAGGACTGAAAGAGAGGAAGGATGTTTTTTGTATTTGAGAGGGTGGTAAAGGAAGGTAGGTAAGGTAGTGCAGATGTTTGTCAAAGCTCAGTTATGCGGTTGGAGGTTTAAGTAAAGTGACATATTTCCTGAGAGAGCATTTAAATCTCTTGACATAAGTAGAGGACTCATACTGTCACTTGCTATAAGTGAGATGTGGGCTCATGAAATTCAAAATGACAGTGTACTGTATATTTATTTTTCATCAGCCTACGGCACTTCATTTTATCATTAATCTTTTAACGTCATTAGAAAAAGTCCTTTGTGAGCAAAGACTTAATTGGTTAGAAAGACTCACTCATTATCCAAGTGTCCTGGTGGAGACGTCTTTTTGGTATGGTGTCAGTTTTATCATGCGCCCAGTACACGAATAACATGTGTTTCTTCTGTTTGCGTGTCTCCTAGATACGGATGACGTCAGCATTAAGAGGCGCATTCCGCATAAGAGGAGGCCTATGCATGACCCCATGGTCAGCTTCTCTCCAGCACAGACAGTAGAGGTATCAAACTGCACCACACAAACACCCTCCCACTCTACCACCTGCCTGCATATCTATATTTAGTACACATGGATTCTGTGAAGGGAATTTCTATCGTAATGAAGACAACAGATGTCAATTTAGAGACAAAAAGATAAAATAAATTATATTATGATAAGTAAATAAATAAATCACTTATTGATCCCTTTGATCATTATTTTCCATTTGTGCGCTTATAGTTGCACACTTTTGAATTAAGGGCAGAATGTACAGGCTTTTTTATTATTATTTATTTATTTAAGGGCTTGGGAGAATATGGCCCTAAATGACTAATTACTCGGAATTCAATCACTAATGTTTGGTAATGACGTACAGTATGTTAGCCACGAGGGAACACAACGATAACGATAGGCTTGAAAATGAAATGTAACCGCTCTCAGGAATGCCCTCTGTTCGCTGGTTGAACGGAGGTGGTTTTGCGTAAACAAAGGCGGATCGAGATATTCTAGACGGAGTACTGCAGGGAAAAGAAATTGAGCGGATGTACGTAGACAGGCAATTATTAAAACAATAAATAAATAAAAAAAATATTATTCATGCAAATTTTCAGTTATATTATGAGACTGAAGAAACTACCTCTGTCGCTCTTTCAAACAAAAAAGGCCCCCCATTATTACTGTGACATAAACTCACTCACTGCACCCCTGCCTGCATATCTACGTTTCTGACACGTGGTTTCTATTAGAGCAATTTCTGTTGTAACGCTGGCCACCAGAAATCAGTTTTGAGATGAAGATTAAATAATTGTTTAAGTAAATTGGATTTCTTTCTATGCATACAGTAATTTCCGGTGTATTAGCCACATTTTGTATAAGTGGCAGGACACTGTTTTATGCAAGATAAAAGAGGCAAAACCATATTACATACCAATTACCTGCCCCTGTGTGTTAACCAAAATCAATGTATTAGCTGCGGCTAATCGTTGGGAAATTACAGTATAATCAAATGTATTACAAGGCTGAAGAAATTATTCTTGTTGCTCTTTCCAAGTAGAGGGGACACCTCACTGCTCTGGCTTTAGCTCATGATACTATGTAACAGTGCCCGATTAACACATCGGCTTTCCTGTGAGGTCTAGCGTGTCAAACTGTGAGGGAAAGCTGTGCTCTCATTACAGCTACTGTGTTATGGCGTTTGATAATAATGTGAGAATTGGTTGCAGGAGGTGATAAAGAGTTAAACTGTCACACTCCTCAGGGCGTGCCAATTTGTTTAATGTGTTAAAAGTGCACTAGACTAGCAAGTGAACTTACACTTTGCTTCCCTCCAATCTGGTCTGGTGTTGACGGTCATTGCCGGTCAGACTCAGTCTTGCTCTTAGTAAAATGTATGCATTCTTTTATTTATTTATTTTCTGGTAATATTTTATTTATTTACTTATTTTATTTTTTAGCAATACCATTGATAAATTCTGGCCAAATCCATCTAAAATATTTTAAATGTGTTGAATAGTTGTACAAATACAAATATGACTGAGTAACATGCCTCTCATATTCATGTGGTATTTGCTCTTTTTCTACCTCTCTTTCTTTCTGTCTGCTTGTCTCTCTTTCTTTTCCTCTCTCCTCTTTCTTCCTGCTTGTCTCTCTCTTTTTCTACCTCCCTTTCTTTCTGTTCTCTTGTCTCTCTCTTTCTCTACCTCTCTCTATTTCCACTTGTCTCTCTCTCTCTCTCCAGCCCGTCCTTCAAGCTCATGAGTACTTCTCCGTGTGTGGGAAGTGCGGCAAGCGCAGCGAGGACCACACCAAGTGCCAGAACTGTGGCATTTCTCTTCCAGTCGAGTCGCTCCCCCTACACCACCAGCACTCGTCCCAGGTGAACCCCACCCTCTCCCCCCACGCCAGGCCCCCCATACGCTCCTCTCAGCCCTCCCCTGCCGTCTCGAGCAGCTCGAATAGCGGCCTGACGCTCGGCACCACCAAGAACTTCTATGGCGCGGCCGCCGGCGGCCTGCACTCGTCTCACGTGGACGTGGTCATGAACCCGCCTGCCCGAATCTCCCGCGGCAACCTGCTGATGCCGCACAATGGCGGACGGACGTGCATGGGGCTGGCGGGGAATACCGCGGCAGCTTCGACGTCGTACCAGGCCAAAATCTCAAACTGCAAGAGGCACTCGCTCTCCAAGGCCCATGAACTCAACGACCCTAGTGAGTAGCTCCTCCAGTAGTTGTGTGTTCAGCAAACGCATTTCTATATCGTAAATTGCACTCGTACACTCTAAAAAATAAAAGTGCTTAAATGGTAGTCTGGCTATCACCAAACTAAGCTCAATCTTTTAAGATTGAACATTAGTCTGGGGAGTCTGCACTTTATTTCTACTGCACAAGAGGCGTGATCAATGGGCATAGTTCAAATTACGCTTTTGTATAGTCCTTCAACCAATCAGACTAACGATCCGGGTGCGCCCTTTGGATTAGCTAGTTTGTGATTGGAGCCAGAGGATGGGGACAGGAAGCCGGCAAATCGCTGGCAGATCAGGCAGGGTTTACAAGTAAAATATGTAATTTTGTTGTTGTAATTCTTTTTTTTAAATCAACTTCATGCATCAGGATGGATATACCTGTATGTGTTGTATGGCATGGGAACAAACACATGGATGGATATTAGCACATGAGGATGGTCAGTGCCTGGCCATTTCTCATGCAGTCAGCTTTCCTTATCTAGTTTTTCCTGACAAGAAAATGACCTTGATGTGGTTTCTCCAGTGCAGCTGCCCAAACTAGGACAGAATTCAGACACAGAACACGTCATGTTGATAAGATCCCTGTTGCCAGGCTGCGTCACACAATAGAATGCAAAGTTGTGTGAACCGGAGTCCCTGAAAAGAAGAGAGCAAATGACCCTTACTCAAAGAACTCATCTGTCGATTCCAGCCTTTTAAACACCTTGATTAGCAATTGGCAACGGTCCTCCTGTGGGAGCAACTGAAATCAAAGATGTTCCAGACCCTAATGAAACCCCTCATCTCCGTACTGGTGTCAAATATTTGCTCAGTGCAAGCAAAACAGGCTGTGAAAATGTTCAGGAGGGTGCAGGGAAAGTCTCGAAACTATGCGGCCACAGAAACCACGGGCACCTGCGCGGAAATTAGCGGGAGGAGCAAGAGTGACGGGTACACCGCAGTGGTGCGTCTGGCTCGCCCCGGTCTGACGTACGGGCTCAGAAAAGCCTGCTTGTGTCTTTATACCCACTAGCCTACTGCTGATTTTTAGATCAACTGAGTCTGGCAGTGTGCAGAGAGGGTGTGATTGAAGTTAGGAAAATAAAAGAGACTGCAATCCTGCAATATCTTCTTCCTCCGTAA
The DNA here is from genome assembly GCF_963854185.1 of Sardina pilchardus. Classification (NCBI taxonomy): domain Eukaryota; kingdom Metazoa; phylum Chordata; class Actinopteri; order Clupeiformes; family Clupeidae; genus Sardina; species Sardina pilchardus. The sequence goes on along the minus strand of NC_085005.1, from coordinate 10,297,329 downwards.
ATGAACTGCTACGAATAGTTCAGGTGCATGAATGAATGTCTGTTTCACCATATCATAGATCTCAAAGCAGTTGTGTATTCCATACAAGTTGGTGATCTTTTCAGTCTGAAAAGTTGTGGGTTCAGTTCCTGGCTTCCATTGTTGTTCAAGGTCAGCTTAGCAAGGCTCAACCACAAGTTGCTCCAGGGACATTGGCCCTTGTAATATAATTGTAATATAATTGTAATATAAGTATAATTTACATAATGTAAGTCACTTTGGGTAAAAGCGTCTGCTAAATGAATGTATATGTAAACGGCTTATTTTGATGCTGATGATCACAATCGGGTTTAGTAAAGGCTAGACGCTAGAGAGAGAGTGGCCCTGAGACGTAAATACCGTATGACTTCACTGTTCAGTGCATTTTCCAGCAGATAAGCACGTCAGCTGCACCAAGTACCCAAGCAGATAGAATGAATTGTCTGAAGTAAATGCATAAATTGCATAATTCTGAAGCTCACCTTGGCGTTAGCCATGGTGATACAGCAGTGCAACCAATTCTGTCATATGATCACTTAGAGAGAAGATAATAATTCTTACTAATTATTCTGTTGGTAAGATAGGGTAATGTGAGCCAGTTTTGTTTGATTTGACTTTAAAGCATTTATTTTTCTACACAGTAGAATTGCCACTTTGTCGGGTGTGCTGTACAACCGCTTTTGTAATCATCTTCATATTAATTCCGATGAGTCATGTGAAGTACAAGCTATGCTCTCTGTAGGTCAGTGGTCTGGGTTGGAACACCCTGGAAAATATTGCAAAAGCATTGCAACAGTATTGCTAAAAGATAACCATAAGAATCATGACCGGGTGACACCAATGATTTCCTCAAGCAATTCAAAAAGCTACTCTAAACGCATGTAACTTTAATGTTCTGGCCCTTAAATAACCTTAATTGCTGAGATGGCTTTAAATCAAACAGACAAACAAACATCCTGAAGCTATTCAGTTTTGATTCACAAGCCCCCATTTCAGTTTGATATCCAATTCAATATTCTGTTAGGTCTATTTCACTTACAATACAAATTTTGCTTGGATATGATGGAGATTCCCAGGGAAATAATGTTGTGCAAAGAGCCTTCTATGACTCATTATTTTAAGATATGTGTGACGCATTTATATAAAAAAATCCAATTGTTTCTTGAAGTACTCTGTTATGCTGCACTAGACATTTGTGGTTCTACTCAATGATTGATGGCTCTGGATTCAGTTCTTCTGGCACTGTCAGTCCATTTAAAAGAGCATTCAGATGATTTCTCACATAGATTGCAGTTTCTCGAGGTCACTGAATTCATGTTCATGCCCATGGCCCCAGAGTGTGGCCCTGTAGTGGTCTGGCTGCTCGAGCTGTTGGCTGCAGCAACTTGAGCTAGCTAGCCCTTATTTCTCTTTTTTTTTGTACCAACAGTACTCAGTGACCTCACTCAGAGATCTTTGTGAAAAATGTCTAATATTAAATATCTAAGTGACAAGAGAACCCCTTATAGAAGGTCCACAATTTTGAAACCATGAAAGACTGCTAAATTCGGTCGCTGCTAAATTCATTTCACTCATTTAATGCACCGTCACCTGTCTCCGATAAAAAATGAACGGCGCAGAGAGCTATGCTTTGGTTGCATGTGTTTGAGCCATTAGACATAAGTTTTTGCTCATTATAATTAAACGTTCCCAAATGTTCTCTCACTCAGTTGTGCTGTCCAGCGACGAAGAGGAGGAGGCCGACAATGCCAGCACGGGTAGCGTCAACCGATTGGACAGTGTGTCTCCGCGACCTGCTGACTCCGCCCACTCCTCGCCGGCTCCCTCCGGGGGCAAGGTAGAGGCAGCGGTAAAGGGCCCGGCCGAGCAGCAAGAGGAGCTCACAGCTGACTACTTCACCGAGATCGCAGAACAGCGCCTCGCGATACCCAGGAAACCGCGCATGAAAGATGCGGTAAGACAGCTCGTCTGAAGTGAGATGTTTGATGGAGCAGTAGCTTTTGAAAAATTTTGTTACTGTGAGTGTTCTACTCATCACTTCTTCAGTGCAAGACTGCAGCAGGCTTGCTGCTCCTGCAGCTGACAACTTGGTAATATTTAAAGCTTAGAGCTTTGAAGATGTGTCAACCTCCTCAGTTGAACATGAATCTGGGCTTAAACCAGCCAACTACTTGGCTCTGCGCAGAAGGGATTCATGTCCCTTTGCCTTAACAAAGCCTGAGGAAAATCCTGGGAGGCATCAAGTCTAACGAGCATAACAAATGGTTTGAGTGAGTGGGTAAGATTATGACTCATGATAAACCATGATGATCACCATTATCATTGTGGTCATCCAGTCCAAGAGACAAGCTCTGCCATAACCTATTTCAAAAGCTTTTAGCCTTCGCCTTATCAGCTCAACTTCTTGTGTAATAGTGAAAGGGAGCACAAGGTTGTTAGTGATGCTGGTGGCCGTGTAAAGCCATCAGCCCAGGTTTGTGTGGCCAGTTAGACTAATGGGCCTGACATTCCATTATGGTCAGAAAAAGTTTGCAGGGGCGCTTTCCAAACATAATTTCTATCAGGACTGCTAAAATATTTATCAGAGTAGGGCCTTAGTGTGATAAGCATCAGATACTGATGATGTATAATATGTGCACTTAATTCAAACAGAATGAGTCTGATTGTGAATGTGTTCTGAAGTGAAATCACTACTGGCATACTGATGCCATGCAGCATCTCAACACTGCACTGTGGACCGTTTCACACTCACAAGCTTGTACAAAATGCAGTCATATGACATGACTGACCTTTGATTGTTCACCTGCAAATATACACCGTTAAATGAATATACAAGCATACACTTTCGTCATTTTGTAGCACTATTCTATTCTGTAAGGACTCTTAAATAGACAAGTATTTGTCATTTGAAGACTTCCCTTGTTTGCACTTTGTCTGTCTTGGCTCTTAACCCTGCTCTTTGAGTACTGTTTGTACTTACTAACATGCATCATGTACATATATTGTTTATTGAATAACCTGATGAAATTGTTGAAATGGACCTTATGCACGAAAGGCTCTTCAGGCAGCTCATTTGCGTCTGGTGGAGCCTGGACCCTCCGCTGTTGTTAATGTAATTTGTGTCTACACAAACCTGGTATGGTTGTTGCACTTAGTGAATCAGCATGTTATGATGTTAAAAGATGTGCGTGTTTAAATTATTATTTTTGGGCAAACAAGATATTCAGTGTTGGAGTGAACATGTAGGGAGCAGAGTATAAAATAAGATGCTGTTATAACATTGTTAACACTCCACTGGAAATAAATGAGCTGCCTTAAGAACACATGCGCTTCCATGCAGAAGGTCTATTGTTTCCTGAAAGAAATAGCGTTTTGTTATGTTATGTGTCATGTGCCTGCCCCAGTGCCCCCTGTACTAGTAGAAGATAATCTTAGATTTATTATGGCTAGTAAGATATTGCCTTAAATTCCCATCTATTAACTGTGGTTTATACATTGAATTTGCAAAAATTCTTCAGCTATGAGGTTAATACACAGGGCAGTTTATATGGTATCAATATGGTTTTATTTTATTAACTAGAATAAAACTGCCCTGTGGTTTATATGCAATCCTTGAAATCCAATTATTGTATTGTTATCAAAATACCTGCCCCTGTACTAGAACATAATCTTAGCTTTATTATGGATAGTAAGATGATATTGTTGACAAAATACCGATGGCTCTCTTCTGGTATCCCCCTTTTTTTGCCCACTATCGTTTTCTATCTTAACATTTAAGGTTACCGATTCAATGTACAGCCTAGTGGACTTTAGCCCACACATCTCCCCCATACTGAGAACACTGAGTACAAGGTTGAAGCAGAGACTCGTTTAACAAATATAAGCTACCACACCATTAGTACAGGAAGCTGTTCCTCTATCGTGAGCGATTGTCCTGCTCGTGACTGGGCAGCAACATCGGGCCCTGCCTCGCATGCTCTGCTGCTGGATGAAAGCATCTGCAGGGGGAAAGGGCCACTCGAGCTCCCTTTGGCAGCTGCACGCTCGGCTGATGAAGGCTCCTATTTTATGCGCACAGGAGGCAGTCTGACAGTGCGCGTCCCCCTGAGTGAGCGAGGTAGGCACTAAACCGTGGCGCTTCGGAACGCGCTCTAATGGGGGATGCGGCACGGAGCTCTAAAAATTGCATCAGCGTGAGCGAAAAAGCCACGAGTTTCTTGCTGGCAGACAGCGACGACAACGGTGGAATTAGAATGCACCGGGGCTGATGGGACTGCCTGTTTCCCAGCGCATTTGAAAGCCACCTCAAGGAAGGGCGTTCGGTTAAAAAAAAAAAAAAAAAAAAGTGAGAGAAGAAAAAAAGAGAAAAAAAAGCCGCTAATGGTTTTCTTGGCAGGTCTGAAATCGGGTGGTTTTCGCATCTGTTAGTTGGAATGTTGACAGATTTGTGTGTGTGGCAGTGTGTGGTTGTTGAATCAAGGGCGTTCATTTTTGAAACCCTATCAGAATAACTGGAAATCATGTTCATATTTATCATCATTTTTGACTGAATTCAAGAACCCCATGGTGATGCTAGTGACAGTTGTTCTTGATGTATATACAAACCACACTGTAATTATGTTCGAACCCTTTTTGAAAAGACTAAAATACATTAAAGCACATTTCCCTCTTCCTGCAGTATGGCAACCCAGTGTGTGAAGACCACTCTACCCCGAAGAGGCGTAAAATCACTGCTCCCAAACTAGAGAGCATCATCCTGGAGTGTCGCAGTGTCAGAATAGGGACCCTGCGACGGATGGTCACCAAACCTGTCATTGTGAGTTCCATCTCCTGTCCTAGTACTAGTCGAGCACAAAGCACCTCCGACTGTCTGTGTCCCCGCTGCTGCATCAGAGCTGTTTTGATATTCATGTGGCGGTCAAGATGAAGTCACTGGTTAAATTAAACATATAGGCTTAAGCAATAGTTGAGATTCACATTTAATGTGTTGAGTTAGTGTTATAGCGGCCTAACCAGTCGCATAATTGCAATTTATGAAGTGTTGTCGTGAATGGTACTTTGCTTTCGAGTCATTTAACATTTGCAAAATATGTAATTTCTATGTAATTAATTATTAATTTTCTTCTTTATTGTCTTCCAGTTCTCATCAGAATACATTCAGCTTGAAACTGAAAGTGAGTGCTATTTTTTCTTTTGCTTGGATTTTTATGCTATGTTGAATATGGAACCTACTAGCGGTGTCACTAGTTCTGCCTAATTAATGTTTACCTATTCATCATCATTATTTGTTTAGTGCTGCTTTAAGAAACAAAAATTGCTCTTGTGGTCCCCCTACAGTTGAGAAGTGCAATAATAAACAAACTGAATATGCATAAGTCTGAACATAACTTCGATATAATATAGAGGGAATGCATTGTGAAATAATGTACACATCTGTACGTGGGCATTTGTATGTATCTGCAAAAGACTAATATGTGTGTGTGTGTGTATGTGCGTGTGCGCAACAGGTCGTGAGGTGGAGGTTATGGAGAAGGTGCGCCTGCGGGCGTCGCAGCTGACCAGCTGCGAGTGGTGCAACGTGCGGAAGCTTCCGGTGCTCTTCTTCCAGACCACCCCCATCGAGTGCCAGCGGCTACAGCAGCAGCTCCACATGTCGCAGGAGAGCGGCGGCCTGTGGTACGACTGCAGCGGCAACAGTGAGTACACTGCAGCGCCCCCGCCCGTCAGCTTTCACCTGGTGCAGTCATAATAGCCATCAGCAAAATCCATCAGTATCTGCTGTGTGTTATCATCTTTTGCTTAACATTATCTAAAGGTGCTTTATATACAGTACAAATGTTATCATTTAGCTACGGAATGCCAGAGTTATCCACCTGCAGCCAAACTCCCTAGTTGTAATCCTCACTCAAACACAGCATAAGTCGCGTGTTTATTCTAGATACATTTGACTTCTTTGAATCAGAAGATTGCATCATTACTGTATCAGATTAAAATTAGAGCACTACTGAAGTCATTTGTGCGAGGATTTCCTGCCATAATTTCATGAGGTCCCACCCATAGTTTGGTTATTTCTTTAACCCCTGGACCCCCCCACTAATATCGTATGCACACACCCTCCCTTTCGCATATTGCTTCCTTTACTTCTGAATCCTGTCAGTGTCACTGCCCACCACTGTAGGTTATTTATCTTCTATTGATGTACATGCATACCTGAGTGTGTGTTGATATAGCCTACCTTAGTAACTAGACCCGGGGTTCGCTTGATTTAATACACATGTGTATTCTCTGTACACTCAGTTACACAGTTACACAGTTCTGCACAGTTGACCTCCCTGATTGTTGTAGTTGTAGTAAAAATCAAGCCACGATACATACCTCGGTGTCACTATTCGGTTCATTTTCATACAGTAGTCTGTAAGTAAGTACTGTAAGTACTGCTTAACACTCACTGACAATATTGCTGATGCTTGTATGAGCTGGAATAGTATTTTCAAATGGTGTAACATGTTTTTATTTTGCCATTAATCAACTAACCTGACATGGTGCGATGTGTGGGAACTCGAATTCCAAACTTGGTCTGAACACAGTATAGCCTATTGTTGATTTCTGTTTAAGAGTGGATTCGGTACATTGGGTGCTATCTGTATTGAACCTAGCGTCCTGTACCTAAACGGGTCAATAAGAACACGTGTACCTACCTTTACTCCCCTAGTATCTTTTAGATTCTGAAATACTTGGTATTTTGTCTTGTTATTTTCAGTGTCTTTTCAAAGCCTGGCCTGGCTGCTTTTTTTTTGTACAGCTTTAATAGCGCTCTTAACACCTATATCATCCTTCTCTTCTGACCAGATCTGGACGAAAAGTACATAGTGCTCATCTTCGAGAACGGACTCACCATGCACGAGCAGATGATTCTGGAGGAGATCTTGGTGGAGATCGGGCGCACCAACGCCCTCACCGAGTTCCCTTCCAAGCTGACCTTCGCGGAGGCCAACGTGAGACTGGTGCAGTACAACAAGGCCGCCAAGGAGAAGGAGAAAGTCAAGGTAGAGCACTCGTGATGCTTGCTAGCAAACAGTTGTCACAGCCATCAGTAAAGCAACATTATAAATGTTTCACAATTTAGAAGAAATCTAATTGGAAGCAGTAGAATGGATGTGAAGAGCTTCTATTTTGCACACAACTCGCTATTTCACTGGCAACTTCATTAACTGCACATGGGACGGTCAAAAAAAAAACTCTTTGATGTAAATGTTTAAAATACAAACTTGCAGAAAGATATGTTACTCGTAAGATGCAGTCACTCGTGTTGTATTGTGTGTGTGTGTAGTTAATGTTCACCTTGACTTTCCGCAGGTGCAGGAGAACACACAGAAAAACACGGCAGCGGCAGCCACAGCCACAGCCACAGTCACAGCAACAGCTACAGCTACATCCAGCCCAACTCCCACCACCCCCACCACCACCGGCAGCCCCACCCCCACCACCACGTCCACCTCCAGCCCTGCCCCCCCTGCGCCGCCGCCTCCGGCCCCCGTGCGGACGCGGATGTCCACGCGCCTCCACGCCTGCTTCGAGGACGAAGATGAAGACGACATGGAGCTGCAGCCCACGTTCACTGGCCCTGTAGTAAAGTAAGAAAAGAAAAAGGAGGAGGAAGAGAGTGAGAGAAGAATGACATGTAATCACCCAATGACTTTGAGCGGAGCTACTGTAGTGTAGGATGTTTACTGCACAGCAAAGCTTGGGAAAATGTGACTCAGAGGGTTCTTAGTCAAGCATGGCATGGCTTTGAGTTAGTTGCACATACCTGTGTGATTATACATCTCAAGAAGTCGTACGTAAGGCTGTGTTCATTTTGGGTCTGGTGGCCTTTTTCTGTTGAGTAATCCAGCTGAAGAGTTTTGCCTCAGTGCCATCAGCAATGTAGTACAAACATAGTAGATAAATGACTAAGGACTTCAGTTTAGGGTTATGCGTAGGCCTGTACAGCCACTCGTTAGCTTCGCGACTGCGTTAAAGTGCTAGGCTATTTACGGCTGTAGGCTTTTTCATTTAGTGATCAGGGTCATTTTCTCCTCGGTCCCTGCGTTTGAAAGGCAGGTGTGTTTACTGGACACTGTCCTGCTTGTTACGGCCTCAGCTGCAAGGCTGTTTTCGCCTCCTGGTCAGGCCTGTGGTATTTGTGTCCCGCAGGCTCATGGTGTACCCCCCTCCCCCGGCCAAGGGAGGAATATCCGTGACGAATGAAGACCTCCACTGCCTCAACGATGGAGAATTCCTTAACGATGTCATCATCGACTTTTATTTAAAGTGAGTAAGGCTTTCTCACACCCTGAACACAACCCAGTTTCTGTTCTTTCTGAAGCCGCCTGCCCTTATTTATGTTTCAGTGCCTTTTGTCTCCTGTTCTGTTAGAAGCCCGCATAGTATTTCACTCTAAAGCCTTAGCTCGATCTGCTAAGTTTTTGTTACATTGGAACTTTAACTTCTTAGAGGGTTTTTTTTGTTGTTGTTTCTTTTGGGGTTTTTTCCGCTCCAAAGCTTTGTGTCCATTCTCTCCTGACTTCCTCTCCTGCCCCCCACCCCCTCCTCCTCCCTCTCCCCAGGTATTTGTTCTTGGAGCGGTTGAAAAAGGAGGATGCAGGTCGCAGCCACGTGTTCAGCTCCTTCTTCTACAAGCGGCTGAACCAGCGCGAGAGGAGGAATGTGTCGGACACGGCCAATCTCCCGTAAGTTGGCCCCCGGTGTGGTGCGACCGACTCTCCCCACCCCCCCCCCCCCCACCCCCAACACCCCCCACACTCGCCCCTCCCATTCCGCATGCCTGTCCGCCTGTGTCATGCTAAACTGGACCTCTCTCTCTCTCTCTCTCTCTCTCTCTCTCTCTCTCTCTCTCTCTCTCTCTGTCTCTCTCTCTGTGCGGTTGGGTCTCCTCCAGGATCCAGAAGAGAAAGCACAACCGGGTGAAGACCTGGACTCGCCACGTCGACCTCTTCCAGAAGGACTTCATTTTCGTCCCCATCAACGAGTCGTGAGTTTGGGTCACCTTCTCACCCCTACGCCCACCTGTCTTCTGTGCTGTCGTCTGTCGTTTCCCCTCTTTGTCTCGTTTTTGCGCGTCCAGCTTGTCTACTTCAGGGAGCCCACCCAGTCATACGCAGCTAAAGAGGAGATTGGAGGAGTGGTTATCTGTCACCGATTATATCTGTCCTTAGAAATCATGCTTTAGTCTCAAGCCGGGGCAAGGTTGGGAAATTCTTTTGATGTATAGTAATCAGTTTGATCATGCAAATTAATACAGAATCAGAATGTTCCAGAAATTCTTCACCTTGTCCAATCTGCCACCTCTCTCTCTCTCTCTCTCTTTCTTTCTCTCTCTCTCTCTCTCTCTCTCTCTCTCTCTCTCTGTCTCTGTCTCTCTCTCTCTCTCTCTCCAGATTTTTACATTGTCTCTGTCTCCCCCTAGGGCTCACTGGTACCTGGCTGTGATTTGTTTCCCTGGCCTGGAGGGCCCCAAGCTGGAGCCTAACCCGCTCTACCAGCCCCCCTCCCTGGCTGTCAACAGGGTCAGCCCTGTGCTCGACCGAGAGCACCCTTCTTCGGTCCGGGAGGCACCGACGTCGGCCCCCGCCCACCCTTCTCCGCCCCCCAGCGCCGCCCCAGTGGCCTGCCCGGCCGGACCTGCCAACGCTGCCAGCCACCAGCACAAGACCGTGCCCGTGTGCCCACACCTGGCCCAGGAGACCGGCTGCGGCCACGCCATCAACGGCCAGCTCAAGGTCCAGCCACAGTACTCAGGTGAGACACAGCACCCAGGTCATAGGGTCAAAGGCTGAAGGCCAAATTGTGTTGATTAGGTAAAGTATCGGTGTGTGTGTGGGTGAATGTGAGGCAAGAAATTGGAAAACGCTTTGGGGAAAAAAGCACTTTACAAATGCAGTCCATTTACCATTTAAAATGATTTCTATAGCACATTTTTCTAGCACAAAATGGCTACTCAAAGCCCTTCACACATAGATAATCAGAAATGAAACCATGGGGCAATGGTGACCCTTGCTGTTAGCAATGGAGAACAGGTCAATTGGGGCCATCTGTAGAGCTCAGATCTGATGTTAGAGCGGTTTCTTTGGGCAGACGGGGTTGGAAAAGCAAGCCAACCAAACCAACCAAGAAAACCAAGCTCTGATAGCGACAATCTCCTGTGTATTAGCCGCATTGTGTTACGTTAAAAGAAACAAAACCATATTAATACCATTTAAGTGTTCCATTTCTCTTTGGTGATCTAATGAAAGAAAGCGAAGGACAGCACTCTTCAGATTTTCCTTTGTTTATTCGCCTACGAACGTTTCGGGCAGAGCCCTTCTTCAGCGTGTAATGGCGCTTTGGTGATCTACAAACCATCATCAGGTTATCATACACCCCTTTATACACCTAGTGATCTATTGTGCAATGAGCATAAAATGCACATTGGATAGTGGCATTTGCTGTAAGTGGTTCAATGCTGTCAGTGAGGGCAGACTTGACTTGAATGGAAGGCAAGGTAGGGAAGGGAAGGTTTATGTAAATGTATTTATATAGCACGTTATCATACACAGTGGTCATTCAACATGCTTTACATGTTATGACACAAGAGTAATGAATACATTCAATATATGTAAAAAAAACAGCACATTATGATTTGAAATAAAATATATAATGTTATGGAAGACATGAAAATGCATCATCACAATATTAATCTATAGATGCCTGTGGAAGCTTAAAAAAAGATTAAGCAAATATATAAAAAAAGAAAAAGAAAAAAAAAAACCTGAATACCCATCCTATTGTCTTGAGACCAAATAATCTAATTTTCCCTGTTAATCATGAAAAATAAAGAAAAGAAAGATGATTATTTTAAGTAATATTTAATTTGGAATCCTCAGTCTATCTTCTTGGTGGATTATACATCTATAAGCCTTTAATGTTCAGATACCTTCTTGCTAAAGCCTGTATCCAGCAGCCATGCTGATAATGAAGCAAGGTAGGCTTGGATTGAATATTGAAGTCGCTGTGCACTGCTGCATTGTCAAGACGTGGTGTCTCTTGCCTGGAGAACACCGAGCCAGCTCAGCAGGGGGACATCTCCTGATTTGCATTTCTGTGCTCCTCTGCCCTCCCTTCCTCTCTCCCCCTCTCCTCTCGTCTCCCCTCCTCTCTCCCCCTCTTCTCTCGTCTCCTCTGCCCTCCCCTCCTCCTCCTCCTCTCCCCTCCTTTCGTCTCCTCTGCCTTGCTCCCCACCCCCCGTCCTCTCTTCTTGTCTCTTCTCCTCTCCTCTCCCCTCGTCTCCCCTGTTCTGCTCGCAGACGGTTTGCACAGGATCAGCGTGTGTTATGGATCAGGGAGTGGCCATGATGACTCCTTTGTCTTCCCTGATGAGAGAAGCTCGAGTCCCGTAAGTGCTGATTTGTTTTTTTTTTGTTTTTTTTGTCAGTCTTCATTTCCAGGTAATGGCATTTCAGCATAAATTATGATTTATTATGGAGTGCCTTTGCCTATTTATGGTGATGTTTGTTAAACGATGATTCCTACATACCCTCACGCCTTATGCACTGATGTATTCTTTTCATCTCTGAAGGATGAGTGTAGTGAAGACGGGGCACTGGCGGACGACACACTAAATCCTGAAAGCATGGAGTGGACGTCCAAACCGACCATCTGTAAACAGTGAGTAACTGTGCATCTGGAGGGCTGCATGTGCAATCCCGACTGCCTCCAGCAGGTGGCAGCACTGCAGCCAGCTGTAATTCTCTCTACTTATTCATGCTGCAGTAGATAATTAAACACACTGACGACAAAGACATGCATTTGATGACAAGAAGTAAATGGTGTGTGACTTGTATAATAGATATAATGAATCAGAGTAAATTAACGTCTCGTACATCTCCACACCAATCACCCCTCCCCCCCTTCCCCCTTCCTCCTCTCAGGCCTTGTATTCTCATCATGGACTCCTTACGGGGCCCAGCTAGATCCACTGTAGTGAAAACGCTGAGAGAGTGAGTACATTTCTTTGAGTCAATGTTTCAAATGGGAAATCATTATGTGCTTGACCAAAAACCCACTAATAAAGTTTTCTGACAACAGAATGTAAATTGAACACTTGAGTAACTCTTGATATTTGATTAGCTGTAATTCAATATTGCACAGTGGTCATAGTGTTCAAATAAGTTCTCTTTTGCTAATTCTAAGTGTGTGTGTGTGTGCGTGCCTGTGTGTGCGTGCGCACTTTGCGTTCACGTTCAGATATCTTGAGGTGGAATGGGAGGTGCGGAAGGGGACCCAGCGGAGTTTTGGCAAGGACGTGATGAAGGGCTCGAGTCCGCGCGTGCCTCAGCAGGACAACTTCAGCGACTGCGGCGTCTACGTCCTGCAGTACGTCGAGAGCTTCTTTGAGGTGAGCTACTCTGATCATCTGCCGTATACAGCAGAAACCCAGCTGCAAAGTGCTGGGATCCCATCTGGTCTCGGCATAAAACTAAGGGATGAAGATGATAAGGAAGGGGGCGATGAGGAGTGTTGGAGGAGGAAGAGAAGAAAAAGGAAGATGAGAATAGAAAGAGGGGAGAAGTGTCGAGTGTTGTAACCACTGTGCTCGGAGTGACGACATGAAGGGGAGACCACAACAAAGTATATTTATTAAATGAGATACTGGTATTTACAATGTATGTGTAAGGCAAAGCAAAACTTGTGTATGTCAGCATGTGGATGTGTAGCGCAAAAGGTAAGTAAGGAGGACTGCAGCCAGTGCTGCTGAGTGTGTGAGTGAAAGCATAGCCAGCCTAGCCTGGGTGTTCCCATACTGCCTTGCGTGCTATTTGACCCGCGCTTCTAAGGCAGTCTGGAAACTACCACCCTCATTTTTTCCTCAGATAGGAGACCAATCACAGAACAGGGGGTAAAGACGATGATGAGCTATGCACAGACACATTTAATAGACATCCTTGGCGCCCAATGAACGGATCTGGGCATTTTTTCAAATATGTGAAAATTAACATTTGGTTGCCAGACCACGTCTCGTAGGCGCTAGCCAGAGAGAGGCAGGAAACTGGAGGGCGCTGTTCATGTTCACCCTCCAATTAGGCCATCCGACTAGCACATCCGGGCAGAACCTCCACAGCTCCCTCTACAGGCCAAAACAGGGACTAGACAAGAACAGGCCACACACAATACAGTGGCCAGCGAAGGAGAAAGAGGCGGGACCCAGCATGATAGTGCTGGGGTGTCCTTAGAGGTAGAGAGGAGAAAGGACAGGGGCACCTTTCTCCTCTCTCCTCACCTCCTCTGGTAGCAATTAGACAAATGAGACAATGAGACAATTCTCGACGACGCTGACTTTCGAGCGATTTCCGGGTCATGAGCCGGAGGACCGAGGAGAGAAGATGCATGCAAATCATGTTGTGATCTGCGCCCAGGGTAAACAGTTGGGGTGCATGCCCTACCTCACGAAATAGAAGATGCCGCCTCAACACAGCTGACGTTCCTCCTGTACGAGATGGCTGGTATTGCTGCAGTTCTAAGGAGCTCTGATGAGCCTTCTGTGCATAAGTCCAATTCTTGGGAAATGTTATTTGGTCTGTGGCAAGTTAAATTAGTTTGTTTACAAACTTAGCATACAGTACATTTGCACTATACACGTTTGGTTCTACAAGCATCATCAGAAAGCATGGGAGACGTGCATTAAGAACAACAAAAGAGAGAAGAGGGTGGAAAGAATTCCACTTGTTCATTACCCTTCACTTGAGAGCAGTGCCAGAATAGTAAAGGTAAACTTTAAAAAGTTATTTTCAACGTTGTTTAATCTGTCATTACTGTGTCAGATTATAGTGGCGCCAGATTGCACACACGCCTCTGTAGTCTAACAAAAACACCACCTTCCAAATGTGTGTCACGGCGGTCTGGGTTTAGACGGCTGTGCTTGTGGCTGCCGTTCACCATCATGATTGTGTTTGCTGTATTGTGGTGAAACTCAACTTTTGAACTGACGTTCAGTGAACCCAGAAAGGCGGTCAGTGTCTCTTCCAGTGGCATGTTGTGCTTTTATTGAAGTCCTAACAAAAAATGTAGTCATTTCTCAACATGAAATTTATGAAACTATCTGTCCAATGTGGTGTGCTGATGTTATCCTGTTACTGTAGGATTTTTGGATGTTGACAAAATATTATTCTGACCTAAAAATGATCCAGGAAGTATTATGTGTGCCACTCTGTGTTTTGTGTATATGAGCAGTAAAAGATTAACTGTCTTAGCAATTGTTTACAGTATGTAGAAAAGAATGGTATATTATTGACCTTCTTTACTTAATTACCTTTGACAATGTAGTTAGAAATGACTACCACGGAACATTCATTTTGTGTCATATTAGTAACCGTGTAGTTGATGGGTGAGTTGAAATGTACAAATATGTGCCTCTAGTTCAGAAATGTCATCATGGAGGAGGATATGTTTTTATGTTTCAGTCTTGATTGGTTGATGCATCTCCACCGTTACTCTCTTCCTCTTTCCTAGACCCCTATCCCAAGTTTAGGAGGATATGTTTTTATGTTTCAGTCTTGATTGGTTGATGCATCTCCACTCTTCCTCTCTTCCTCTTTTCCAGTCCCCTATCCCAAGTTTCCACCTCCCCATGAACCTGTTGGAGTGGTTTGCGCAGCAGCGGATGAAGAGGAAGCGCGACGAGATCAAGGAGCTGATCCTGAAGCTGCAGTCGCAGCAGCAGGCCGAGGGCATCACGCCGGGCCTCGGGGCGGACGAGGACGCCGACGAGGAGGACCCTGACGGACTGGACGTGCAGGACATCCCCGTCACGTCCTGAGGCTGCGGCGGCTGCGCCGTGGCCTTTCCGCCGTCTCCGCCGATGCTGCTCGTGTGCTCTTGAGTCTCACACATTTGGTTCAGTCTGGGCCTCCCTTCTCTCTCTCTCTGTCTCTCTCTCGAGCCCTCCTGGGGGAGGGAGGGGGGTGCTGGCTCACACTGGGACCCTCACCCTCACCCCCTCTCCAACCGCCCGCCCGCCCTTCCCATCTGTGATTGTAGGCTGCTGGATAAGTTCTCCTTGAATTCTATCATAAAATGAAAAAAAAAGAAAAGAGAGAAAAAAAAAACCCAGATAAACACCACATCTGTCCTCTCCATTACACCATTAACCACAACTGTCAGACTTCAAAGACAACAACAAAAAAAGAGAGTGTGAGAAAGGCGGGAAAAAAAAAAAAACATTTTTAATTTGTATTGAATAAATAATAAGAATAATAAAACAAGTGTACATACTGTGCGCTGGAAGTTTTTGCTGCCTTTGTAAATCGCTGTTGTCAGTGCATCTCCATACATCATGATTTCCTGACTCCCCGACCTTCACCCCGTTTTCGATGGATTAATGTACACGTCCTTATTGTTTCCATGACGCCGGTAAAGTGGAGCTCCGTGTTCTTTTCAGGAGGACTAGCACAGTACTGTTAAAAGTGTTCTTGCGCCTTTCAGTATGTTCATTTTATTTTATTTTATTTGTCTTCTTGTTTTGTTTTTTTCTTTGGTTTTGTTTATGCTTTCAGGGAGTAGAAGTTGCTGTTATTTGTAAATTATTATACCCACCAGTCTGGAAGAAGAAAAAAAAAAAGACAATGTTTCTAAACTTCTACTTCTCATAAACGTTGCTAGCCAGTGCCTGTTGAAGCTTTACATAATGTTACCACGCGTGGGTGGATTTCATTTTTGAATATTAAACTAATTGAGCTGCAAGAGTGCACATTTTGCCTTAGTCCACACAATACAAGAATCTCAAGCTCCCACCACGAGTTGTGTTCTTGTTGTCGGAAACATGGTTCATGTGCTGTGGTAATTTTACTCTCCATCAAATGTGTGTGAGAACATAAAACAATAGATTCCTGGTCCAACTTTTTACTTATGTCAGTTAATCAGTATTGTCTGTTTGGGAAAGGTTGTGGGAGAACAGCTGTGTTTGCTGCAGCAGAAATATGGAAAAGTGAGATCTTAATGCTCTCATCGAGTAGATGTTATTAGAGATTAAAACCTAATGACCGGAGAAGATGTTTGTAATTGTCAGTGAAAGAAGTTATTGACTGGTGATTGGCCCTCTGCTCGTCTCTTTAAAACCTTAGTGGATTTGAAATGAGCCTGTTAAACCATCATGTGTACTCTACAACTTCATGGTTCAGGTTAGTGGTGCTATATTACAATTATTTATTACAAATGTTGAGAAAAAATGAGTGCATAAAGAAATGTTACTGTACTGAACTGTACTGTAGTTACTGTAAAAAAAATGTACTATAGTTAACCTTTACAACGTAGCCAAGGGTAGGCCGCCTGCATTTTGATAGCTGTTAACTGAGCAACTGTCACAAGTAATATAACAATAATCAATCTATGTTATTTTGCCAATCAAAACTGGGTGAAAGCTGCCATAACTATGATCAGGTGTCCTGCCTGTATTCAGCATTCAAAGTATGTTACGTCATTTAGCTCGACTCACCTGTCCGCCTCTACGTCCTGCTTCTGCAGGTGATCTTGACGATGGGCGCAACCAAGGTCATATATAAATATTTTAGAAGACTTAATGGGATCAATGCCCTTTTGTGCGCCAGAGTGCTGGGTAGTCAACAGTCTTTTGTTCCATAAAATGTCTGCTGCAACCACTGCATGCAATACATTTTTCCGCGGAAAATCACTGGCACCTGAATAAGAGGAATGGCCAAGATATTTTGGAGTCATACTGTAGCCTAGGGAAAGTGCTTTTGGGTCAGAGTGCCTAAACATCTGTAACTGAAGGAGGCGTAATTGAAAGTGTTTGGGGAAAAAAACAAACCTTTTGTCAGTTAATTGAGGATATAATTATAGCCTATTCTCAAATTGGATATACCCAACACTTCCACTGTCAATCTCAACTTGCCAAATTCTGCCTTATCATGCCTGTAATGAACTCAGGCTGATGGCCTCACGTCTAGCCTACACGTTCGTTCTATTGTGCTTTACAGGCCGTGTTATGTGACAAAGTTCCGTAGTTTCCGAATAAGCTAATAAATAGAATAATGATAGATAGGCTACTGTTCACATCGTTGAAAAGGCGGTGAAAGCGCCACGATGTTGGGAGGTCCAGTGCGCTGTTTTGAAGCGCTTCCACCTTCCATTGGATGCTATGTGTGTTTCATTGCTCGTGACGTCATGGACAATTCCCTGGACTTCATTCTGTGGAGGGAGTCGGAGGCTGCTGCAGGAAGCGAAGCTCAGGAGATCACAGCCTGGATAAGCTACACCGGGGACCGCGGTGGGAAGTTGCATTTTTGTACATATAAACACAAGACGGGCAACACAGATTGATTCGTATTCTAGGTAAGCAACGCTTCCACTCGCAATAAACAGGTTACCATCGCATTTTAAGGTTAGCCTACATACATTTAAGGCTCTATGATAAAAGTGGGCTGTGTATGCAGTGCACTTGGCTAGTGTAGTTAGCCAGCTAGAGGGAAATGCTCGTCACTCGCACTGATGCAAATGGAGGCTGTCAAAACAGTGGAGGCGATTTCCATCCCAAGTACCTCTTCGCTTTGTCAGTAAACATTATGTTCTCTTCTGCTTTGCGGCGCTCAAGATGAATGATTCCAGCGATGGGAGAGTCCAGCCGCTCGCCTGCGATTGTGTTGTTGAGGGAGAAATGTATTGTGGGGTTCGATTCGACCTTTTCACTCGCCGACACTGGCATAGTATGACATTCCAGTACTATGGTGGGCAATGTTTGTGTTCTGAAGCGCAGAAGTGCATGGCAGCGTACATCCGATTCCTACTGCTGATGCAAGGGAGATGTTTTATAACATATCCATCGCTACACTGAGCTACTGTGTGTAACGGCATAGATCCAATATCGACTGTGCTTAACGTATCCTATAGCCGCGAATTCTGCTTCGCTTTTGCCGAGCAAAAGGTGCACCTGTAGGTGATGGATGTCTTCACATGCAGAATTTATGTATCGCATGATTGTTAAGTGAATTTTGAGTAAGCAGATTTGTGAACTAGGCCCAGTCCTCGCAGAATGCCTGCACTCGGCTGTAAGCTCTTGGCGACAGTGTGGTGCGAGGTTCAAAGGTTGAGACAGGCCATGGTAGCCTACTCCTCTTTTGTTGAAACCTCGCTTTGTCCGAAGGGAGGCCCATATGCCCATTAAAGCTAGTAACGTTATCATTGCTACTAGAATCCCTAATGTGTCAAGAGTGAGTTGAAAATCTTGTCAGGGCTGGTATTTCAGTTAGTTCCATGATACGTCTTGTAACTTGACTTCATGTAAAGACACGCAGCTCTTACATCGAGCCTAGACTTGCACATATTACAGGTTCTCTGACTTCTAATTTATGAATGGATAAGGTGTGGATATGGGAACCCCTACAAAAATAACTAGCTATGGGACAATGCAATACAATGTTATTTCCATGTCCAACATTTCACATTTCTGCTGTATAGTGCAGTACAAGGGCAATGCAGTTTCTTCATGTCCAAAATATTGTATGTCTTCCATATGAATGATAAATAATTTCTTCAAAACTGCAATTTTGATACTCAGACTTTTAGACAGTTTTGATACTTTACTTTTTTTTAACACTTGAGGCAGGCTTAGTTATTTTTTTGTCAGGGAAAATAAATGTCTAAAGAATGTTGTCTGCTATTAGTGATCGGTACTCTACATTTGGCAATCACGAGATTGCCTTTCATGTTAAGATATGATCCTGAATGGATCCGGAAATGCTCTGACCCTTACCCTTGCTACTGGAACATCTTTCAGTTTTTATGACTGGAGTGATTTTTTTCAGGTGCCTGCCCTCCCCTACGTTACAGCCTTGTGTCTGCACCTTGAAGGTTGACTGGGGTTCAGAGCACTAAGCTCAGCTAGAATTACCACTTTCATACTGAGAGTTTTATGTTTTTGTTTTAGATCATGCAAAACGTCATCTGTCAATAGCCTACATGGGAGTCAAACAGTAGTCAGTTCTTTGAAGCCCATACGTCAAGTGAAGTGTCAACCCAGCCATCCCTGACAAAAGCAAAACACTTTTTCTCTGTGACAGCATGGGACTGGCTGGATCATGTTCCCAAGGATATGGGAGAATTAGCTCAGGCTATTGCCTCACCAACGCGGCCATTGTAATTAGAGGAAGGTGATATGAGTTAGTCATGCACCACAGCACAGACCAGACCCATAGTTTTGTGTGCTGGCCTGGGAGGGTGTCCCGTTGCGGTGGCTGTCCACTGGCTCGGACCTTTAGGCTGCCCATCCTCTCGCTGGTTTTTGGTGTGATCGAGTTGATCGGAAGCACATGTTGCTAGAATGGGGCATTCTGGGTGCTTGGTAAATGATTAGCATCGCCAGAGCGCTGATTTCAGTGGTTGTGTGTGTCAGCAGTACTAGATGCATGTTCATGGAGGAGGCACAGTATGTCCTTTTGACCAGAGCACTTGTTTGCTCAATACAAGGAAAATGCATATCAGTGAGAATATGCCTTTGACAGACCAGCTGTTTTGTTGGGAGTCTGCTCTGAGAATGTCTAAAACACCCACTGGATTTGTATTGAGTTACAGTTTTGGCTGGAATCCTAATCTGAGAGAATTCTTAATCTGAATCTCATTCCAAGACTTGAACTATGCACTACACACGTGCTGCACTGCTGAAGTGTATTTAGCTAAAACCACCCAAGACAGTTAGCCCGATCTTAACAACTTGCATCCCTGGTATATTTACCGGTAAACCCTGTTAGGCTGGGGACAGTAGCTGTTTTATCCAGTGCATGTACACAACCTCTTATATGTGAGTGAGATGACTAGCCTAGTAAGAGCAGGAGAGTGTCTCAAACTTTCGCTATGTTCTTTGAAATTCCCTCCGATTCAAAGTTGTTCAAAGGAGCAGAATGAATAAGTAAATAATGTTGTCAAAACCTTCAAACATAATTCTAAATAGGTTGTTATCCATTATTAAGAATGTGGAGGTTGTTTTTTTGTTGTTATTTAGATGAAAGTCACAGAGAGTTTTGGATCAGTGTATGAAATTACGCCGTTATCAATAAACATCAGTAGCTGAATCGTTATTGTTGTATCTCCATCATGATTTAGTGTGACCGCTTGTTTTGTGCCTGGTCCGGACACTTCAGAAACTGTTGGCTGATGAGTACGAAAACAGCCTCTTAAGTTCCATTGGCAAAATGCATGAATGTATGAATGAATCTTTTCTCTTCTTTTCTCCCTCCTCACCCACCCTGCGCTGCTGCGGTCCAAGACTGCCCAGTGTTCATTAGCTGGACTTATCCTGAGGAAACTTTGACCCATAATCACTACCCACTCCCTGTGACGGACCTTAGCGGAAACAGTTGGGGCTGTAATGTCTTTTTAAAGTCACAGAATGGTCTTTCAGATGGCCCAGGCCCACCCCTTCAACTTTTTGTCAGGGTGTATGTACTGTATGAGAATCCCAGTGAACGGGACCGAGGAGTCTGAAATGACTGAAGTGATTTTCAGTTCTTGTACTGCGACAGCAAGGAGCAGCAAGGTTTACAAACAGTGGAGTCCATTTTTGTCCAGCATTTACTCAATCCATTATTTAATGCCTCGTTATGGGGTGAATTATTTATGGAGGTCTTTTTTCAGCCCTGCTGTGTCCTGTGCCACTGTTGTGTCAGTACTCCTAGTGCCCTGCTGGGGTGGTGTGTGTGTGTGTGGGAACGGTCAGATAGCCTATCAGGTCTTTTCCACACCCCAAACATGTTCCATGTTTTCCTGCTGTAAAGTGGACTAAAGGGTGGTCATTTCCCGGGGGACGGAAAGGCTCCAGGGACCCCATGTGCTGCGCTGCAGGAGGCACAAGCTTCCTGAACGCTATCTGACCGTCTGCTCACTGTGACGCCACCAAGGCCCCCCTCTCTGTCTCACACACACTCTCTCTCTGTCTGTCTGTCTGTCTCTTTCTCTCTCTCTCTCTCTCTCTCTCTCTCTCTCTCTACAACACTGCCTTGAGAATGGAGCTGTCTTTTTTCTTTTCACTCCTCTCCCAGTCTCTCTCTTTCTCTCTGTCTCTCTGTCTCTCTCACTGTCTCTCTCTCTCACACTGTCTCTCTCTCTCTGTCCTTTTTTCCCTCCCTCTCTGTGTATTTTTAATTTTCTCTGTCTCTTTGGTCTCCCTCTCAGTCGCCCTCATTTGTAAGCGCTCGTTTTCCTTCGGCTTCTTTTTCTGCATCACACACGTTTTTCTCCGCCGTCTCCCCCCCCCCTTCTCTCTCCCTCTCTCTCTCTCCCTCTTTCTGTGTCTTGTGATCTATCTCTCTGCCTTTATCTTTGGATCAAGCCCTCAGAGTAATCTTCAGTGGCTTACATCTATTGACAGCACTCACTCAGAGATCATAGATTACTGGCGGCCCAGCTCTGAAGAGATCGGGCCCCCTCTTCCTGGGAGGCCTGTGACTGATATGGGAACAAGACAACTCTGAACAAGCTGCTGAGGAGATTTTTTGACGTTTGAAGCAAAGAGTGTCTGTTGAGATGGTGTCGCTACTAACATTCATCCTGCTATTCACAACAGCAACTCTGCACAGATAGTGTCTACGCGAAAGTGATTTATGTGGTGTGAGCCTTAGATGACTAGATACTTTAAATGGTGGGTGGGAGGTTTAGTTCACAATCCACACATAATGCTGAGCAAATAGTGCACTCCTTACCTTGGAAGATTTTACTACTAACTGACAAGGAATGTGAAGTATATGACATTCTCCCCTGAACTTTACCCTGCAGTTACCATACAATATGGTGCGAGATGGCCATGAATGGTGGTATCTCTCGAGTGAGTGTGCACGGAGAGTTTCGCTGTTCTTACCATTTATTAACTCATTTTACTAGCCGAGTCACACTGATCATGGGTGCCATTTTATAGGTGTTAGAGTTTGACCCACAAAACCTGTGGAGATGGTGAATTTTTAAGCAGAGAAACTGCATTGGTGAGTGCGGGTAGTTAGGCATTGGGCGTGTAGACTTGCTGACATCAGCTGCGAGGGCACTCAGGTGAAGGATTGGATGGAGAAGGGGGTGAACTGAAGGACTCTCAGGGGACTGTCAGGAACCGCAAAGGAGCTTGAGGATGCCCTCTGTCCACTCCTTTAGCCTTGAACCCTAACGGAGCTGACCTCAGAAGCGCTGGCTAATGCCGCCGCACAAAGTGAGTGACCCTTAAAACTGGCCAGTTCCCCTGCCCTGCCCCCCCCCCACACTGAACCGGAATGACTGTGTTGGCACGTGCCCAGTCTGGGTGCTCTGGCCCCTCACTGATCCCACGAGAGAGGATCCATCGGGGATTGGCACCAAATGTGGATTTCCCTCACTGTTGGTGCCACTCTGTTTTGTCTCTGGGTTTTTTGTCAGTTTTGTCATAGGAAAGGTTCTCACAGGAAAGGTTTAACAAAAGTGTGAGCTTGAGCAGCGACAGGGTTATTAGTTTAATTGCCAGAGAGCACCAAAAATTGCTAAGGTAAGCCGCTAAGCTAAGCCAAGCAAGGCACATTGAAAATGCAGGCACTCATGAAAACGTGCTCATTTCAACTACTGCTTCACTCTTGAGCAAATTGTTTTTCAATGTCATTTGAAAAACGTATAGCTTTACTTTTGCACTGTGTATTTTCCTGCCAAATTGCCCTTCCATGTTGGAAAAAAGGCCTGATCTTGCTACTATTAACAAGTTTACTATAGAACCGTCCAAGGTACTAAAATAACGTCTATAATGGTTCCTCCTTGGAACGGGTCTTGAACCCTAGAAAAGCTGTGGATTTACTTTATTTGTAATCTTACAGGAAGTACTCATTTGTCAGTTTAGCACTTAAGGGTTAGTGCTAAGTGCTTGAGGTTAATAATTTGTTACTCATACCTTAGTGACACCTCACATGGGAGTTTGTCCTCATGGGTGTGGCTGCATTAAGCTCGTCTGTAAAATCATTATGCTGTGTTAGTGAACCTGTTTGGGTGGGTCAGATTTATGTAACAGAAGAGAATGTGAGCGCGTGTGTACTCTGATGACTGGGTGGACGCACCCCTGCATGGAACAGGAAAATGCAGCGTACGCCTGAGCCAGTGACCAAAAGTAACAATGTTCCATCCGACTCCGTTCCCATAGTACTGTTTACACCTGACTCACTAGCCGCTCAACGAACAAACCCCTGGCTAAGTACTCCTTTTAGGCTAACTGGCTGCCTCTGCCACTGAATGAGCGGTATTGCTCGGAAAGCTCTTTGGGTTCTTCATTGAGGCTCTGAGTCCCTGTGAGTTCAGCCAGTTCAGTGAAAGAGGAAATAGCTGTTGATTATTATTATTAATTCATACCACAGCTACAAATATGTTTATTACCCATGGAAGTGTTTTGGTACTACAGCAGATTTCCTGATCTTTGATGGGTTTCTCCTTCGAGTGTTGGGACACTGGCAGATTCAGGCTCTCGCTTTTGAGCTCATTCTTCCTATAGATATCACAGGCTTTTGTGTTCTGCAAATGCTACTGCATCACGTGTCCCCCCCCCCCCCACCCCCTTACCATCACAGTGAGCTTTCAGTGTGAGACCGGCACGACCACAACAATCCCCATTTGTCCCCTCTGGGGAGGCGAGTGGGCCCACAACATGCCGGACCCTCAGGCCATTCAGACCGCCGCTTTTGAGATTTTTGCACACCCCTCCCACATCTCTGGCCCATCCACATACAAGACACAAGACCAGTTACATGTTTAGCTGCCATCAGCTCACAGCAGAGGTGCAACTGGTTTTGAGGACAAGCCTGTGCTCTTGGAGAAATGTCTGTATATGTATATAATGTCTGTATTTTCCCCATTTTTATACAGTATATAAAAGGAAAACCTCAGATTGCTCACTGCTCCAATGTCTTCGTTTGGAATTATGATAGAAGAGAACAGTTGTTGAATGGGATATAACATTGTACTCTACCTGCTGTGGTAGTTGCCACAGTACTTTGAACAACAACATACACTATTGTATATTCCTTGGAAGCAATGAATTTGTATGTTGTGACAAAAAAGCTAAATTATATGACAAACAGGAGATGACAGAGCTGAGGCAAAGTGAGAATAAATACAAATTTGAATTGAAATTTGAATGGATGGTTTGCTTTCCACAATAGTGTCTTTGTTCAGCATATACGGTACTATACAAAGTGCATACACTGTGGTGTTGGGGACATTCAGGTGAATTTGATCTCTGTGGAAATGGCTGCACCTGTTCATGAACCAGCCAGGTGCACACAAGGTGGACCAGTTCCCCATACGGAGACCTGCATTCATTGGCTCTTGTGTCTAGCACAGACCACTGGTGAGCTTTTAGTTTGTGATGCTAGCTTTTACCGTGTTATTGATTCTATATTGTGCTATTTAATATGCACAGGTGCAGAAAATTTTAAACATTTTGAAATTGGTTTTCTACAGTAGCCAGTCTGGCTAATGTCAACACTGTACATGTCACTGAGGGATATGTCAGATCTGTACTGTGTGTGTGTGTGTGTGTGTACACACAATCTGGCTCACACAGACAACTGCGTTGTCTTCCCGTTGTTGTCTCTGCCTTTGTAGAGTTGGGTGGAGAAGTTGAATGTCAGCAGCAGCAAAACACAGAGCTGTACGTGTGTTGCCAAAGATTTGCCATATTAGCGAGCAACCATACTAGCCCTCTATGGGGGCTTTTTCTCTGTGTCTTCCGAAGGCATTTGTTAATGCATTTGCATATGCAAATAGTCGATATAGTAAGCAAATGCTTCCTGGCTGCCCAGATGGGGGGGGGGTCGAGTAGGCTGACTCCTTCCGGTGGACACTAACCAGCAGACAGGTCGCTGGGCCCTTGGCTGGACACATTTGAGAACTACTTGTTTCCTACCAGATTGTCACAGCGGGGAACAGAGTTGAAAGGTCGCGTAAACAACTTTAGGATGGACTAAGAAGAGGCGCTCGTTTCCTCCAAGTCTCACAAACATGTCCTGTCAAAGGATATTGGGGTGCTGTTAGAATGTAGGTTATGTTTTGAGACAAATGCTTAATGACGAAAATAGCTTTTTTGGTAACACTTTACTTGAAGATATCTACATAAGAGTGATATGACACTTCACACATTAACCCTAACCCTAACTTGTCATGCCAAAAAAACGAATGACACTTAATGACAGAAGTATTATGTCATAAACATTTAAGACTATAATGTTTATGACACGTTCATGACAGTGTAATGTCACTCTTATGTTTACCTTCAAGTAAAGTGTAACCGCTTCATTTTTTTCCCTTTTTTTTTTTCCTTTTTTATTTTCCCGACACAAACACAATGAGGGGTGGTGAAAATGAGAAGTGCTGAGAGGAACAAAAGGGACAGCAGATCGATGAGATGGAATGAGCTGTGATGTTTTGTGTTGGTGGAGAGGGTGGGGGTGGGAGGGGGAAGGAAGAGAGAGAGAGAGAGAGAGAGAGAGAGAGAGAGAGAGAGAGAGAGAGAGAGAGAGAGAGAGACGGCGATGGAGACAGTATGCTCCTTGTTAGTGCAGGGTTGTTAAAACAGCTTGCTGCACTCGTCTATGGCACACAATGCATTTGCATTCATTATCTGGCCCGCCGCGCGCAGTCATCCATCAAGCCAAATGGATTGCTTGTTTTAATTTCTTAGTCAAAAGCTCTCCTGCAGTTAGCCTCCTGAGGTTTCTAATAGTTCCAGCAAATAACCAGAGGCTGTTTCAGGTCGCGCGGTAGTTAAGCTAGTACGTAGCTCGGCTAATGCAGTGATTAAACTGATAATGAATGATGCCCAGCACTTGTGTCTGTTTGTGTGTCTCTCTAAGTGAACAGTGTTTACTGTGGGATCCTGTGGAAGGCAGAAGTGTGTGTCTGTGTGTTGAGGTGTGTGTGTGTCTGTGTGTGGGTCTGTGTGTGTGTCTGTGTGTGTGTGTCTGTGTGTGTGTCTGTGTGTGTGTCTGTGCGTGTTGAGGTGTGTCTGTGTGTGTGTGTGTGTGTGTGTGTGTGTGTACGTGTGTGTTGAGGTGTGCAATGACATCAGATCAGCTGAGCAAACACACCGCAGCTCCTCCTCCACGATGTCATTACCGGCGAGAGCAGCTGAGCACACCTTTTAACCAGATCCACCTGAGCCTCTGGGTAACAGGGCGCCGTGCCCTTCTCCTCCACCCTGTCTTTGTGCGCTTGAGGGGAATTTACACTTCGCCTCAAATATGTTTCATGAATATATGAATAGCCAAACAGGAGAAAAGCATTCTCACCCAGTCAACACATTTCCATGTAGTTATGCTTTTCCTCTGTGTAACTATACATAGAAGAGCAAAATAGCTGTGACTGTTGACAACATTTAGTTGACATGTAGATCACTGCTTACACAGCCTCTTCTTTTTTCGTAATGGAATCCAGTCTAGTGAAAAACACAAACACACACTGTCTATAGGTTACATAAGGCCCTTCAGATACAACACAGCTCTACATTCGTTGAACACACATAAGACAAACAAACCGCCTACTCATCTCTTGGGTTGCCATGCCTTCCTAGTTATTATCAGAGAGAGAGAGACTGAGAGAGAGAGAGAGACTGAGAGAGAGAGAGAGACTGAGAGAGAGAGAGAGAGACTGAGAGAGAGAGAGAGAGAGAGACTCAACCAAATGTGAAATCCTTACAATTAGCGTGTACTGTAGCGCCTGTGTGGCCAACTGCTTAATGCTCCCACAACCACAGCTAAAGGTTGGAGAAGAATTGTAACGCCTCCAGCTGATTTGTCCCACTCTGCTTGCCATCCTGCCCTCTTTTTCTTTCTATAAATAGCGGCCGCATACATTCTCTTTGAGAAGAAACGTCAGAATCATTAGCCCGTGATATGAATGTAGTTTAAAGCAAACAGGCTTCTTTCTGTTGGGCTCTGAAGAGTTCCGTATTAGGGAGTACAGTAATAAGTAGGAGGCATGCCCACAATTGTCTGTGTTTCTGGCAGTTTGTTAGCTGTCATTACTCACCACAGGTGTTAATGTGTGTGTCTCTGTGTACGTATCTGTGTATGTGTGATTGTGTTTGTGTTCATTTGTGTGTCTGTGTTTGTGTTTGTGTTTGTGTTTATGTGTGTGTCTGTGCCTGTGCTTGTGTGTACTGTACAGTATGTGTGTACATATGTGTGCAAAGCTCCTTGCCCCCTGTAAGCTAAGCGCCACCCTATTTGACCCCACAGTGCTTCTCGCTGGCCTGTTAACCCACTATTCATTACACAGTGGCCTAAGTGGCCGCTCCCATCAGAGACTGCTAGCAAAAGCATGACTGGGACTAAATGTAGTCTGCACTGTCCAATCAGCACTTGTGTTACTGGGTTGACTTGAGTTCTAAGTCCTGAAGGAAATTAGACCCACGGAAAACGAAGGGCCTTATCACTGTGGTTACGTTATACTGAAAAGTGCAGTTGGAGCGGAGTGAGTGAGTGAGTGCTCTTTGGATGGTGCAGTGTTCTGCTCTATCAGTTGATCTGGGTCAAGGCGATAAGTAATCTGGGATTGGTCATGTTATCAAGGAAACTCAAGGAATGAGACGTCAACCATGCTTCCTGAATTTGTTTCCGTCATCAGAATGGCTGCTGCCATAGTAGCTTTGGATCTTTTTCTGCTTGTTTACAGGCAATTTCCTGAACATATTATTTCTGACCAAGGCTCAAAAATGTATCCCCCAGTATGGGAAACCTGTAGACCTAGTAATGCAAAATGTAGCATGTCCGTACTTGCTGCCGTGACCATTTCCCCTGTATACAGTATGCGACCGTGGAATGTGATAAGTTGTTAGATTTCCTGTAATGTAGTCAAAGTAGTGTCTTTTACGATGATCAAACAGACCCA
Organism: Sardina pilchardus; assembly: GCF_963854185.1. Classification (NCBI taxonomy): domain Eukaryota; kingdom Metazoa; phylum Chordata; class Actinopteri; order Clupeiformes; family Clupeidae; genus Sardina; species Sardina pilchardus. The sequence continues at coordinate 10,269,387 of NC_085005.1, read as the reverse complement.
AGTAAATTTTACAAGTTATACGCCTGAGGTACTGTTGAACTTTGGCCTTGTTTTATCATGGTTATCTCCTGGACAAAGGGTGTTCAGTGTAGAACTCCCTTAAAAATGACATATTTCGTATTATTGTTCTTCTCCACAAGCATTCGGTTTTATCTCTGTGTTTTACGGGACTATCTAAACACATTTTGTGTAAATGAAGCTGTAAATATCGTCACAAAACGCTGCCACTGTAACTGACTCCCCTCTGACGGCTTTGAAGATTTGGCGAGGTGCTATTTCTGTGCTGTGAAGCGCATAGCAACATCACAGACCTCTACACCCTAAAGGGAGTCGCTGTTATGAAATGTGAGATTAGATGCTGGTGAATCAGTTAGGCAGTTTGATCTATGGCTGTAATCTTGAGAGCCTCCTGGTGTGGTTGGTTGGATATTAAATTGTACGCACCTGAAAGTGAGGGTTAAATGAGTCCTCCTCAAAACAGTTTCCACTGAGCTTCCAGGACATCGGTCCTCCTCCTCTCTACAGTGCATCTAATTTAAGGGGACTTCAAACAGCTTTTAGTGGCCTGCATCCACAGAGAAAGTGTTGCCAGATGTCACAGTCAGTTACGTAAGATTTATGTCATTAATAAAAATGGGCTGACAAATATTTTCCACAGAATTTACGAGCTGGCTAAATCTCCAAATAGGAGCCTTTTAGCGCATGATGAGGAGAGGAAGGCATTAAATCACCTCTACTTAGACCCTGTTGGCTTAGTAAATGTAAACATTTACAAAAGCCCTTAGTGTCCTCACAGTGACTTCAGTGGTGGGCAGCATGTCACCGCCCTGTCTTAACCGCAAGGAAGCTCTGTTTTATATCACACAAAAACATATCTCTTCGTTTATCTTCTCCCTTGTCCAGCTTGTTTGTTTTATTTGTCTTATCTTGTCCCACATGGCTCCTTGAAGTTATTTTGTGACTTTTTTTCTTTCCTTTTCCCCAGTGGGGTGGTAGAATGAAGCCTTTGTGTTTGCATAGAGAGTGAATCCCAAAGCATGGCCTGAATAATTGATAATTGAGAACTAGAAGTCTGCACCCCTGAACTCGGCCTGTAATCTGGGGTCCGGCCAAGCTGGAGCGGCTTTTGTCTCTTGGGTAGCTATGGTGGCCTGCGAGGGACACGACACACTTCTGGAGATTTGCCGTTTGTGGGCGCAAGAGGGAATGTCTGTGTAGCCCCTGCCGGGGCCCAGTGCTGTGCATACTGGGCAGTCAGCGTGCATTTTTTCAGCCTGCCCCTGGTTACAGTGTCTGTGGCTGCAGAATGCAGAAGACTGGAACAGTGCAAGCGGAAGCCGCAGGAATAAAAGAGCCCAGGCTTTTCAGCGAACAAACCGAAGCACAAATTTTAATACCGGAAAAGAATTGATAGCTTCCTGTCCTTGCAGAGTTGTTGTTTCTGCTTTTAATCTGTTGGTGTTAGCTGGAACAACCTAGACTTGCAAAGTGTGTGGTTTGTGTGGTTGTCTATGTGTATGTGTGTCTGTATTGGTTTGGACCATACTGTAGGTGTTTTCTGTTCTCCCTTGGGGGCTTTGCTGTTCATTCTACTGTGTGAACTCCTCACTGTAACGGGGTCAGCTGTTCTCACCGCACCACAACAACATAATTGGAGGCCTCACTGGATTATTAGTCTGCGGGGATCAGGTTAACCATGAGAGTCCCTCTAATTGGTTACTTGTAGAGAGGAGCACATGTTTACAGTGATGTGCACTTAGTACATAAACACTGAGTGACATTCTCCTCTGTCCAGGAACGCTAACATCACCGGTTTGTCAAGCTGATGAGACACAAGGCAACTTTTTGAGCCGGGCTATTTGTCAGTGTTCCTGAGTATTCTTTCTGCCACATTCCCATTAATATCTGACAACACCTTATTTGTGTCTGGAATTTTCATCTTCAGCAGGCAAATTATCTTGAGCATCAGTAGGCAAATTTCCTTGAGCATCCGATCTGGCTACATTCAACTGGTGGTGTGGTTGCCCAGCAACATTGTGCAAAAAAAATTCTCGATGAATCATGACCTTTTGCTATCAACATGGCATGGCTTGGCTTGTGTACATATGTACAGATTGTACACAAAGGCTGAGTGTTCAGTGGAAATATGAGATGGGTTTGCTATGTGTGACAAGAAGAATGATCACACTGTCTCAAAACCTCATTAATTATTGTAAAGTAGCTGATTGATTGCGGAAGACAGCCTTGCGGTAATGGCATCCCTAGGGATTTAGTTTGGCTGCTGAAGCTTACGAGAGCACTTATTACTTCATGACTGAGACAGTATGTCAATGCCTTAGAAAACACTACAATCCACTCTGCTAGAAAAACAAACATTGGCAGCTCTGCTGCAGTGATTTTTTTTTCTCCACCCAGTCTTTTAACCTTGAAGCCTTGCACTCTTTCATGTCTGCCGTTTGTCTCATCCCTCGTTTCTGTCCTCTGCCTCCCCAGAGCCTGTAGCGCGGTGCAATGGAGGATGGGAAGCCGGTGTGGGCCCCACACCCGACCGATGGGTTCCAGTTGGGCACCATCGTCGACATCGGAGCGGACAGCCTGACCATCGAGCCTCTGAAGGGGAAGGGGAAGGTGAGCGTCCACTGGCCTACTAATCCTAATGCTCTTTACGCGCTAACTCAGCGCAGCGCTAACTCAGTGTGGCAGGTATTAGACCTCTCTGTCTCTCTCTCTTTCTCTCTCTCTCTCTCTCTCTCTCTACCTCTCTCTCTTTCTCTCTTTTTTTCCCCCTCCTTCTGCTCCACAGGCAGATGTCAAAGTACAGTATACCTTCTCTGTCAAACAAGTTTAAGATAGAAGTGCTAGACCAGTTCATCATACTGTCTGCCACTTAGGTCTGAGAGGGGGAAAATCCTCCTGGAATTGACTCTGGAAATTTGTTTGACTTGTTAATCGAAGTTGAAGTGCTCTGGCTTTTCCCAAAGAAAACGATTGTGTAATTCCTTCCTGATTTGATTTTTTTTTCTCCTTTGTAATGGAAAACTGTAGCAGTCCCTTCGGCACGTCTAACATTCTGGCAGTGTAAGGACTTCCTCGAACGTGCTGCCTTCCAATAATGTTAATGTTTAGCCCTTAAATGGGACGGCGGTATGACCTGCGGTGTAAACGAGATGGGGAAGGGAGAGGCAGCTCCTCGTGACCGCCGATGACGGACGGGCCTCGCGCGGCCGGTGTTACGGGGGGTACGCAGAGGGCACAATGCGTGGTCTGTTCCCTGCGCCCCACTTGTGCCAGTGTCCTGCGAGCACCCACAGCAGCCGGTGGACCTCAGTGGGCATCAGTGAGGAAGGGTGACACCTCTTCACATTGGCACAATGCTGGACTCTGTGCTTGCTGCTCGCTCCGCGGGCAGTGCTGCGGTCACCTCCTGTTTCCGGCTTCAGACACATCGAGGTCTTCATTTACCAAAGCACTGTGGTCAGTTGGTGTTGGTGACCATAACAAGGTCCTGTTGATGTAGGTTTGTGATGTTAAGAGCCAGTTTACCATATCAG
>NC_085005.1:10238336-10260836 GCF_963854185.1 Sardina pilchardus | reverse complement strand
ATCGCAGACACGACCCAGTAATCCACCCTGGCTTACAGTACTGTCCGGTTGGGTTGCCACATTCATGCAGCCTGGCCTTTATCCAGAGGCCGCGAAGTGGGCTGCTGACACTGAGACTTTTGCAGTCCGTCATGCCCCATGGGTGACCTAACAGGGTGGACGTCCTTTGTTGTTGGAAGGAGCATTGCTTTAGTCTTTTAGGGTGTGTGTCTTGTCAGGTGTAGGTCAACTCTCTCAACAGATCCAAAGCAGAATGACTCCTTATGAGTATGGTGTGGTACAGTACAGTACATTCCTCAGTCAGAGTGCACTTTCATTTGTGTCCACATGGTGGCACAACAGGAATTCTTTCTGCTCATGCTGCTGTTGTCCTGGATGCTGGCTGTTCAGTAGAATTCTAGACTCTAGAGCACAGTGTCACAAGTAATAACTGAACCACTAAATACTGTAGCTTACTTACTTACATACTTAAACTATAAGCAAACCATGATTGTTATGAGGTCTATTTTTTCTTTATTGCAGTAAAGCTCATATAATTGCAAACTACAAACACACACTAGTGTTATTATGGACAAGTTGATAAAAAAAACATAAATTTCATAGGCTTCATAAACATTGATTATTAGCAAACAGTACATCAGGGCTTTAATTGTTTCAGTTGATTGCTCCTGTGAAAATAACAATCACTGGCACAGCATTATTTTGTACAAAATTGGTCTCAAGCAGTATGACTGCAGTTTAAAAAAAAATAGTTGTTAACCGCAGCAGTTGTTAACTGACTGTAGCAGCAGTGTAAAAAGTAAGTGGACTCGAATTGAAGTTGCATTGTGCTTCTCTCTCTCTCTCTCTCTCTCTCTCTCTGTCTGTCTGTTCCTTCTCTCTCTGTCTCACTCTCTCTCTCTTTCTTTCTCTCTCTCTCTCTCAGCGGACAAAGCTTACCGGGACATGAAGGTGCTGAAGATGAGCCAGTCCATCATTGTGTCGGGTGAATCCGGGGCTGGAAAGACGGAGAACACCAAATTTGTGCTGCGGTAAAGACAAGTGATCTAATCTCCGACGCTAGGCACCCCATTTCTCACCTGTCAATGGGAAGGCTGAGGAACATCTCTCTCTCTCTCTCTGGCAGTGTTGTCAAGCTCTACGAATAGATGAAATAATATAGTTGAAATTTAGACAAACGTTTACAATCAGAAGTCTAATTGTACTGAAATTAAAATAGGGTTACAGCATTACACCAAAACCATAGATGAATATTTACAAGCTTTTACAATTGTAATTGTCATTTTAATCACATTGTCATTTTTACCCAGGTACCTCACTACGTCCTATGGAACAGGTCAAGACATTGATGAAAGAATAGTAGAAGGTGATTTGTGTGTTCTAGTACTTTCCGCCATAAGGCTCCATACACTTCAAACTATGCGAAATATCCTCGTGTCTGTCTGTTCTGAGAGCTTTGTTTGTTGAATTTCAGCCAACCCCTTGTTGGAGGCTTTTGGAAATGCCAAGACAGTCAGAAACAACAATAGCAGTCGCTTTGGGAAGTTTGTAGAAATCCACTTCAACGAAAAGGTAATCCCTCTGATCCGTCTGTTAAGTTTTGCACATTCCGTCGCTACATTTCATTTGGGTCAGGCACCAAAACGACGTGACATTATGTGGCCTTGAGAAGATAAGGCTGGAGGGTACGATTGGGAGATTAATTAAATCCACAAGGCAACAGTTCTTGACGTTAGCCACTGTGTATTGACATAAAAGTATTTGTCTGTTTTAGTGTCTTTGGTGGGACCAATGTTGCAAGTGTTCACCTGACAGTTTCCCTTTCACTTCTTGTAACACCTATACCGTAATTTCCCAACTATAAGCCGCGGTTTATATATTGATATAAAAAGAATTGCATAAGATACTTTCCTGCGGCTTATACAGAATGTGGAAAATACACAGGAAATTACTGTACCCATAATCCAAAGCATTAAGATGTAGAGATGCATATGAATGTAACTATTGCGTGTACTTTACATGCCCAAAGGGTAGGGTAAATGAATCAGGAAACAAAATGGTTGAAGAGCTGTGGGTTGTACAGTGACCAGACAGTCTGATTGGTTTGCTGGTAATGACCAGACAATGATTCTTTGGTTACCAGACCAGACAGTGATTGGTTGTTTTGCGTTCAGAATGCGGTGGTGGGCGGCTTCGTGTCGCACTACCTGCTGGAGAAGTCGCGCATCACGCGGCAGGGCCAGGAGGAGCGCAACTACCACATCTTCTACCGCCTGTGTGCTGGAGCCCCCGAGGACCTCCAGCAGAAATTCTACCTCGGCTCTCCAGACACCTACAGGGTGAGCGAGGACACACACACACACATGCGCACGCACACACACACACACACACACACACGCACATGCACGCACAAACTGACAGGCACACAGATGCACATTCACGCTGACAGTTACACACATACAGTGTACACATTTACTTACTCACATGCATATAATTATAGACAAACATACACGCACATTACTTACTCACGTGCACACAATACAGTATATACCCACACTCGCACACTCACTCACATTCTCACACTTGCTTAAATATCCTGACAGATGCAAATACGCACACACACACACACACACACACACATCCTGATGGTAGGTTTTAAAGAGGTTTGTTTGGAGCTACATGAGAGGGCCTTCCCCTTCACGCGTTTAGGCCTAATTAAGCCTTATTTGCTGCTGGCCAGTCGGCCCCCTGCTGCCTCCCCACGGTGCCCCTGCTGTGCAGCAGATAGGGCTACTGCACGCCTCTAAAAGGCCTCCCTGGACTGCAGTACCCCTCACGCACACTAGAGGGCAGTGCAGGCCAAGGCCAGCCATGCTGCTCTTGTGCTGTGGCTGTGTGTGTGTGTGTGTTTTTTTCTTCTTTTTTCAGCGCTATCTTTCAACACAGCTCTGAATGTTGCACAGAAGTGTGATTTTAAAAACGAAATGCTTTTCTAACTGGTTTACCGGTGCCAGGGTGTGTGAGAGTGGAGCGATAATGAGACCCCCGCGAGGTCATGATTGGGCTGAAAAAAGAATAGAGCGGAACTAACTTGTTTCTTTTCTGCCGTGTTTTATTTTTTTCATTATATATTTTTTTACTTGGGGAGGAAAAGCAATTTGCTTCTCAGAAGATGAGGAGTCTCATTTTGTCCTCAGGACCTTTACGTCGTGTGTGTTGGGGGGGCTGAAATGCACAGAATCAGTCCTGGAAATAACCATTTAAAAAGAAAGAATTCCGAATTACAGTCATGTAGCCAACTTTATTATGCTCTGTGTATATCGGAAAATTAGGCTGGGGGATGCAGAATAGTTCTCCTTCAAAAAAAACCAGCCATCTGCCGTTCCTTTGGCAAGGTAGTGCGGTCCTTCCATCCAAAGTGTCTGTCAGGCAAGGACCTTGAACCGTATTAGCTTTAGAATGGAGTCCTGCTGAATGACGGTAATGTAATTTCATGTTTAATGACTGCATTTTGGCATCCTCTTAACGTACTCACTCCGCTAGCGTTTGAGCAACTGATTGAGGGCAGTGTCCATCACGGAGAGGGCATCCCCTTCTCCACGACCGACTGAAGAAGTTAATACACTTCGCCGTGACGGCGTCGATGACTCACCCTTCACATATGATTAGTCCAGGCCGTCCCAGAAGGCCGTTTGTTACCTAGCGCCCCTCCTTCATTTGCAGTTCACATCGTGTTCTCTCAACGCATTGTCACTGTCCCTGCTGGAATAGTACACCAGGGCTCATTATACCTGTCTGACGTTTCTAGTACCCAATGAAGTTGAAGTATGAAGTCTCTCTCACTCTTTCTCTCTCTCTCGCTCGCTCTTTCTCTCTCTCTCTCTCTCTCTCTCTCATCCCTCCTTTGTGCTCCAAGAAGGACTTGTTCTCCCTGTTTCATCCCTCTCTCTATCTCTCTCTCTCTCTCTCTCTCTCTCTCTCTCTCTCTTGTCTTATCTACTCCCTCTCCTTCTCACACTCTCTTTGTGAGTCCTTTTCTCTTGGCAGTCCACAGTCCTGAGAGCCAGAGGCTTTCTCTGTAAAAGGATCCGTTGTTCCGTTCCCAAAACGTTGCCAAATGGCCCGTTTTTTTCCCTGGCGTACAGGGCGAGCTGTTGTTTGTGTACTTCCTAAACGTGCGCGCCCCTTCCCCCCCACTTCGCTCTCCCGCCTGTGACCTTGATTTCACCTTTGTCGTAACTCCGACAGTTCTCCCCCGGCGGCCAGGTAGAGCGCCGCCGAATGACTCCCAAGCGCCACGGCGAGGCGCCGTTTTGTTTTACTGCTCCCGCTCCACGATATTCATATTGTAAGCCATCATCTCAAACACGACCAGGGCAGAGCACGCCACTGTGTTTGTCATGCATGACAGGTGCAGTCAAGGATGTCTGTTTGTGTGTGTTTGTGTGCGTTTGTGTGCGTTTGTGTGCGTTTGTGTTTGTGTATGTGTGCATGTATGAATGTGTGTGTGTGTCTGTGTGTCTGTGTGTCTGTGTGTGTCTGTGTGTCTGTGTGTGTGTGTGTGTGTGTGTCTGTGTGTGTCTGTGTGTGTCTGTGTGTGTCTGTGTGTGTATGTGTGTGTGTTTGTGTGTATGTGTGTGTGTTTGTGTTTGTGTAAGTTTGTGTTTGTGTATGTGCGCATGTATGAACGTGTGTGTGTGTGTGCCTGTCTGAATGTGTGTGTGCGAGCGTGTGCCCGTGTGTTTGCGAGGCTCTTTGACGCTACATAAATTGTGATTAATCGTCGTCGGAGCGTTCCAGCTCTGGATGGCAGCGCTGGCCTTAACGCTCTCTCCGCCGCCGCCGCCGCCGTGCTGATGAGCTCCATCTCCATATTCATGCCACGACCGGCGCCGCCGAGAAAGAAGCGCCGCGGCAGCCCATTTGGAAGGACAGAATGGGTTGAGACATTACGGAAAAAAAGCCTTAATTACCGTTCTGTTCGGTCGACGCCGCGCGGCGAGCCAGCTTGTAAATCTACTGCGAATGTGGATGTGTGGTTGTGGGGCGGGTATACGCCGTGGGGTGTTAATTGAGTTTTGCCAGAATGTTTTTTTTGGGGGGGTTTTTTGTCAGATGACATTGTCTGATTGATGATGCCATTGTGGGAGGAAGTGTTTGCACCCTTCTGTTTTGTTAACTGCTGTATCGCAGGAGTGGAGCTGTGTTTACATAGAAAGACTGGCAGCAACTTTTTGCCTTGTCATCCATTAACTAATTGATTATCTGGTGTTGAAGTTAATCAATGTTTTTGTTACTCAGTGCTAGTTATTAATGTTACTCTGTCTGTCTCTCTCTCTCTCTCTTTCTTTCTCTCTGATGCAGTATTTGAATCGTGGATGCACTCGCTACTTCGCCAACAAGGAAACCGACAAACAGATTCCTCAGAACCGCAAGAGCCCTGAGGTGAGGTGTCGTGTCACGCTGCGTCATGGCCTTTGGCAACCTGCTGTCTCTTTATTATGCTCACTCACTCACTCACTCTCTGTCCTTCCTCTCTCTCTCCTCTTGCTTTTTATTCTCTCTGTTTTTCTTTTCCTTCCTGTCCTTCATTCTATCTATTTCCCTCCTTTTTTTCATGTTTGTGCCTAACCTCAAATTACCATGCCATGAATAAAGCGTTTTTCTGTTGGTTTGTACTGTATGTTGTTGTGTACATAAGCCCTGCATCCAGGGATTTACTGTACCCATCATCTCACACACGCGCATACACACACAGAGGAGTCCCTTCCTCATCTCCATTCTCTTCCCAGCATCCCCCTGGTCGGCTCTGTTGGCCCGTCTCGCATGGAGATGAGGCGTGATCCGTGCGCTGGTGGAGTGTGAGCCGTGTAATCCGAGATGAATTGGAAAAGATGGCGGCCGTGAAATCGGCTCTGTTTTGGAAAGAATCGCTCCCCCCCACCGCCACCACTACCAGATAATAAAATCAAGAGAGCCGCTCACAGTCTCATCGGCCAGGATTAAGAACATGAGTTCACCTCTCTCCCTCTCCTCGCACGATTTCCTCTCTTTCTCATTGTCTTACCGGAATAGCTGAAAGCCTTCTTTGGGTTTTTAGTGCCTTAGCTGTGCAAGCCCTCATATGGGAAGCATTGCGTGTGCTGTGTACAGTAGGCCAGTTCTGGTTCTGTTGCTAAATATGTTCGAGGAGAGGGGGAGGCCCACTGGTGATTTTCCCCAAAGCTGAGGGCACCATTGCAAAAGTGATACGCCTGCGTTTTGTGTCATAAATGTGGGCCACGTTGAAGTAGGAGTGGCCAGTGAACACTCTAGTCTGGATGGTCTCTACGAAAATCTGACTGTGTTGAAATGAAAGAGAATTGTTTGATACGATGGAGGCCTGCAAAGCCCGTAGGGGCATCGGAAATTAGAAAACACTCTAGTTAGTGATTGGACTGAGTGGTATGCACTGAAACAGGAAAAGACTGTAGTAATGCTGGTTGTGAGGGAGAGAGAATTTAAGGGCTGTTAACGTGAGCAGAAAGCAATCTGTGTCAAAGAGGGGGAGTCTTGGCAACAGCTGTTGGAAGTGTTTACATCCAGAGGGTCTGAGGTTTCGGTAAACACATTAGGGACGGATAGGAAGCGTGTGCGCCCCTCTTTGGTCCTGCCACCTCCTCTCACGTCCCTGCTTCTCAAGGCACCTCCGAATCTCCCCGACATCCGCGACGCCCAGTCTGTCTTCCTTGGATGAAAGGAGAGGCTGATTAAAGACGACGTTTGCACGGAAAACTTCAGGAGAGACTCTCAATCTCTCTCAATGCACCGTTGATTTGACTACTCAATTGAGCCTGTCTTTTCAGAAGCCTCTGGAGGGGGGAAACGTGACTACATTACCGTAATGCTTTCAGGCTTAATTTCCAGTGACTGTAAAAAAAAAAAACGGTGCTTACTGTACCTCTAATAATAACTGTAATGAAACCAGTGGACTATTTTCATCTCCGTACGCATATCCTTGCCAACCGCTCGCTCTTTCATAATTAAAATCCTAGTAGCCTGGTTATTATTATATCTGTGCACTGGGCTGCAGTCCTGCAGGAGCTGGTTAATTAATGATGATTGTTATTGGAGGCTCCTAGGAGTCTCCTCTCCTGCCACCCCCCCCCCCCCCCCCCCCCCTCCCTCCCCAAGGAACATTAATAATTCATTCATTTTGTTCCATTACTCAGAGCCAGTGCACCACGAGGTTGGATGTTTTTGAATTTCATTATTCGTTTCTGCACTTTGTGTGTGTGGCTGTGCGGTGTGAAGTGGTCATCGCCACCACGCGAGTTTTTTTTTATTTCCATCGTTTCTGCTCCGTGGCGTACACTTTGCGAGGTTGCATCAGAGTGTTTTTTTTTTTCTTCTTTCCCGTCAAGATGCCTGGGCTCTTCCACAAGACATCTGTTTCAGGCCTCATTTAGGGGAGGGAAAAAAACCTGCGCTGATCTCATCCTTCCCGGTGCGGTCCTTCTGCACCAGCAGGCACCTCGTGACTCATAGCTGGAATCAGAACCAGCTGTTGCACGTCTGGACTGTGATCATGTGACCTGGTGCATGTGTTGCTCATGGAGAGCCTCTATGTGTGTGTGTGTGTGTGTGTGTGTGTGTGTGTGTGTGTGTGTGTGTGTGTTCCACCTGTCACTCACGTCTCCATGGTTGTGTGTCTCTTTGCATTGCCTCTTCTCTGTGTCACTCAGGACAATAAGGTGATTATGGTCATGATTTGTTCTCAAGGGGTGCTCTAGTTTACAGCTTTTCTCCAAAACCGCCCTGCGCTGGAATCTAATCAGCTTGCTCAGAGCATATTTTAGGCCTTGCATGCCTCCTCTGTGTCTATGGGATGGGATTTTACTTTTTCCTCTGTAGTGTAGAACTTCTAGTGTGTGTGTGTGTGTGGGGGGGGGGGGGGGGTGCTTTCGGAATTCTACACACTCCTCTTTATGTCCAGCTCTGAATCTCACAGTAAAATGGGTGCCAAGAGCCCGGTTCAGCCAAGATGTTTGGAGCAGGCTGAAGTGCCGAGCCCTCCCCTAGCCCAATACCAATCAAACTGACTCATCGCTGTGGAAAGACTCCTGGACAGGCCTGGCACCAGCCGCTGATCGTTTCGGCTTTATGACTTTGCTATTTACAACCTCTGGTGATTTGAAATATCGGTAATCACCTTTGAAGAGCCCCTACTCACTCACCAGCTTTTTATCTCTTGTCGTTTATTTGAGTGCTCTACAATTTAAAGCCTGATTTTGGCAACATTGGGTCGGTTAGTAAACAGTAGCGGTGAGTAAGGGCACCCAGTCGAATGGGGACAGATTGGGAGAGGCTGCGGAGCAGCTGGAGTCAGCACTTGTTGGCAGCCTCCTTGGCAGTCCTGCTCTATCGCCATAGATACAGTAGTTCTGCATTCTCGTTATACTGTGATGTTCTCCTTTACTCGCTCTGTCTTTGCTTCTTTCTTTCTTTCTCTGTCTCTCTCTCTGTCTTTTTCTTTCTTTCCTGTCTTTGCTTCTTTCTCACACACATACACAAATATCCTGTAAGCGTGTCAGCTCTACAGCTCTCTCCCGGCTCATAAAGTTTGCTTTCTGACAGTAGGTTCCTGTGTTGTGCTTCTGTCTGGGTTGTGGATGACATTTTCATTAGAGCTTTCAGCGCTGAGGTGCTGTAGCAGTTCTCTTTTTTTTTTTTCTTCTTGTGTGTGTATGTTGGGGGGGGGGGGGGGGGATTTGGTGGTCAGTGAGTGTACATGCATGTGTGTATGGATTGTATGGATTGTATTGTATTGTTCTGTGTGTCTGTGTATAATGTGTTTACACATGCAGTCCTTGACCCTTAAGACCGTTTGACCTTTGACCCCTGAAGTGACCCCCCCCCTCCCCTCTCTCTCTCCCAGCACATGAAGGCGGGCCCACTGAAGGACCCTCTACTGGACGACCAAGGTGACTACACCCGGATGTCGGTGGCCATGAAGAAGATCGGCCTGGACGACACGGAGAAGCTGGACTTGTTCCGCGTGGTGGCCGGCGTGCTGCACCTGGGCAATGTGGACTTTGAGGAGGGGGGCAGCACCTCCGGTAAGACGACACCACCGCCGGGACTCTTATGGAGAACTCACACTAGGCTATTCGTACCGTACCCGAGTACACTTGGCCTCTAAAGTCCGGTTCGTTTGACCAGTGTGATCGCCTCATTACGTGACAGGGTACGGTACGCTAGTACGCTTGGAGGAGGTGGACTCTGGTACGGTACGCATCTAAGCACGGGACGTCATTAATGAGGAAATAAACAATAGCGTTCCAATTAACAATCGTGCATTTGCATAAAGATTCTAGAACAACCCGTCAGCTACCATTACATTAAGCATTTGTCCAAAGTGACTTTAATATGTCAACTATATTATTACAATATTAGTAATATATTACTATATTAGTAATACAGTATTACTAATATCACTATTATTATTTTACATATTAGTAATAGATTATTACTAATAGTACTATATTACATTATGTCAACTATACTACTATATTAGTAATAGTTCCCCAGACTTGGGGTTAAGTGCCTTGCTCAAGGGCACAACGGTGAGAGCCGGAAATTGAACCCACAACCTTTCAGGCTATTGCCTTTAAGCCCAGCACCTTAACCACTTCACTACCACCGCCCACAGCTACCACCACTGGCTCTGCTGCAGTGGATGATCAAAGTTGATAAGAATGGAGGATGGATTGAGGAGGGCTAAAAATGTCTAAAAGAAACAAATACATTGCATCACATTGTTTAGGTGAATACTGTTGACAGACTATATCAGTAGCGTGCATGAGTTACAGCATACATGATATAGTTATATTAATAATAAATAAACAATCATCTATCTGAATGATTTGAGTTTTTTGAGTTAAATGAAAAGGAAGTGTGGGTTTGAGATATTTGTCAAAAACGGATTTTGACAACAGGATAGGCCACTTTGCTTGTGCGTTAGAGAGTCATCGATCACAGTGCTTCACTTCTTTTATGTGTGTGTATTTCTCAGGCTGTTTGTTTAGTCTTGGAGGGGGTGTGTGAGAGAGAGCAAGATAGAGAGGAAGAGAGAGAGAGAGAGAAAAAAAAACAGAGGTAGAGAGAGGATGATGGGACAGAATGATCGATTCTCCTTATCTCTGCCCTTGTCTTTGGCCGCTCCTCTCCGCTCCTGTTGGCGGTGGGAAAGCTTTGGCTCTGAAGTCTGCAGCTCAGCCCTCCCCCCTCGATTCTGTCAGCCGCTCTCTTTTTTAACTAATGATACTGCCACTACAGGAAGGCCTGGCCGCTGGTGGTCTCTGTTTAGTTTTTTTTTTTTTTTTTTTTGCCTGAACGGAGATGCTTCATGAAGACAGACGGAGTGTGCCGACTTTAGAGCCTCTAGGCTGTGATCACGGCTCAGATTGAGATGAGGATAAGCCGCCGACACACACACAGACAGACAGATAGACATGCACACACACAGACAAACAGACAGATCGACATGCACACACAAACAGACAGACACACAGACAGACAGATAAACATGCATACACAGACAGGCAGATAGACATGCACACACACAGACAAACAGACAGATCGACATGCACACACAAACAGACAGACACACAGACAGACAGATAAACATGCATACACAGACAGGCAGATAGACATGCAGACAGACAGATAGACAGACACACAGACAAACAGATAGACATGCACACAAAGACTGGTAGATAGACATGCAGACAGACAGACGGACAGACAGACAGACAGAGAGTGTCAACCCCACAGACAGACAGACAGACAGACAGCCAGCCAGCTCCTTCACAGCTACGAGATCCGGGGCCGTATTCTCAAAGATTTTTAAGGCTAAAAATTCCTAATTGGCGAATTTAGGAGAAGCTCCGAATAATAATGGCCGTGTCACTTGCAAATTTAGGACTCCTAATTGTTTTGATCAAGAGCACGAAGCATTATTCATGAAGCATTTTAGCTCTAAAAGTAGCACTTATGTCTGACACCGATTAGAAGATGTCAAGAAGACTCCTAACTCACTTAGACCTATTCACAAATTGTCTAAAGCTGCTTTTTGGTGACATTTGATTTCTCAATGCTTTGAAAATGCACATGCAGCTACAAGAGCTCTCAATTACGAGGGAATGATTGTGAATTGTAGCTAAAGGATGTACTGTAATAACGCCACCAACAACAACCCAAGCCACTCATTGTCATCATGTAAACTAAATGTAGCATTTCATTGTTAATCAATCGTAAATTATTAATCTTGCCTTTGAAGTAGAGCACACGCCTTTCAACACAGCACAAGTTTATGTGGACGAGCGCATCTCTGTTCTGCTCCACTGCATAGCCCGTGGTTATTTGTGCACTCATTATATTGCTGTGATAATGATGTTGGGATGATAGCCTTGCAGTGTGTGTGTGTGTGTGTGTGTGTGTGTGTGTGTGTGTGTGTGAGAAAGTATTTTGCGTGTGTCTTTTTATTTTGAATAAACAGGTTGTGTGTGTGTGTGTGAGAGAGAGTATTTTCCGTGCGTATTTTTATTTTGATTAAAATGTACTTTATTTTGACCGTGTTTGACAGCTCCAGGTTGTGTTCATTGATGACCACCTGCACTGCGCTCAGGAGTACAGTCTAGTACTCACCTGCCGCTCACACAGCCCAGGGTTTGTTTATCACACCGAGAAACTTCGGCAGTCCTCTGACTGTTCCGGATATTTAGAGCGAACGCCCGTTCACTACCACGGAAACAAAGTTCACTAAAGACAGCAGTTTGCTTTCAGGCGCACTGTGCGCGAAACAACACTGACGATGATAAATGTTGTTCTCTCCCTCCGCCTCACTGCTCTTTTCCTCCTTCTCTTCTCTTCTCTCTCTCCCTATCCTACCTCTCTTCCCCCCTCCTTCTCTTCTCTTCTCTCTCTCCCTATCCTACCTCTCTTTCCCCCCTCCCTCTCCTACCTCTCTTCCCCCCCCTCCTTCTCTTCTCTTCTCTCTCTCCCTATCCTACCTCTCTTCCCCCCCTCCCTCTCCTGCCTCTCTTCCCCCCTCCCTCTCTTCTACCTCTTCCACCACTCTTCTCACTTCCATCCCTCCCTCCCTCTCTTCTCTCTCTCTCCCCCTCCTACCTCTCTTCTCCCCCTCCCCCCCCCCCCCCCCTCTCGGCTGGCAGGTGGCTGCATCATCAAGAACCAGTCGAGCCAGCCGCTGGAGCACTGTGCCGAGCTGCTGGGCCTGGACGAGCAGGACCTGCGGGTCAGCCTCACCAGCCGGGTCATGCACACGTCAGCAGGGGGCGCCAAAGGCGCTATCAAGTGAGTCCGCACTTGCCATACACTTTCACCATACCACTCACCACCCACCTTCAGACCGCACGTTCCCACACACTTCACCACTCCCCCCAACACCCCTACTCCCACTCTCCCTTAACACCTCCAGACCACACGTGCACAGGGGGGAGGGGAAGGGAAGGGTGGGGAAGGGGAAGGGTGGGGGAGGGGATGGGTGGGGAAGGGGATGAGACAGGAGAGGATGAGTGGGGTGGAGTGGGCTACAGCGCCAACACACCTCACCTCACCACTCCCCCTTCCCACCTCCAGACCGCACATGCTAAGGGGGGAGGGGAGGGGTGAGGTGGAGAGGGGAGGGGAGGGGAGGGGAGAGGAGGGGAGAGGAGAGGAGGGGAGGGGAGGGGTGGGCTGCAGTGCAGACACATTAGCATCCGCACTCTGGTCTGCGCTCCCGGCTGACGCCAGGTGAGAAGCAGCAGCCCCAGGGGAACTGCCTGAGACCGGAGACGGAGGTAGAGAGAGAATGAGAGCTTGGCAGAAGAACATGGTAGAGAAAGAGAGAGGGAGAGAGGGAGAGAGAGAATGAGAGGCTGGCAGAAGGACGCGAAAGGGAAAGAGAGAGCGGGAGGAAGAGAAAGAGAGTGAATAGGAGGCTGGAAGAAGAGAGAGAGAATGAGAGGCTGGCAGAAGAAATTGGAAAAGGGAGAGAGAGAAAGCAATAGAGAGAGAGAGAGAGAGAGAGAGAGCCATCTGTGCAATTCTGGAGACATGTATGTCATCCGGGGAGGTGCTGCTTCAGTGACTGACGGGAGCAGCACGCACACACACACACACACACACACACTCATACACACAAACACTTCACAATGACAAGCAGCAGTTGGGCTGTCTGTGCTGGCTGCTGCAGTGTTGCGGTGAGAGCTGGCGAGGTGAGGTGAGGTGTGTGTGGTCAGTGGACGCTCTGGAGGAGTAACTCACCTCTGGTGCTGAGGGACACTACCGGGCAGACAGCCGGGCCGCCGCGCCGTGTTTTTAACACCTGTGTGAAAGTGCTCACGGGCACTGGTGTCAGTCAAGAGTTTGGACAGCCACTCGTTTCACAGGCTCTCAGTGGTTTAAGAGTTGTGTGTGTGTGTGTGTGTGTGTGTGTGTGTGTGTGTGTGTGTGTGTGTGTGTGTGTGTGCTGTTGAGTCAAAGCCCCGACTGTATGCCTACACAGATAACATCTGTCTGTGCAATGTTGTTTTCACAAAATGTGTGCTGTGGTCATAGGTACATCCAACCCCTACGACATGTTTGCAAAGACGGCATCTGTCGGTGTGCTTGTGTGTTTGTGTGCGGTAGTCATAGGTACATCTGACCCCTTCGACAAACTTACAAAGACAGCATCTGTCAGTGTGCAATGCCACTTTCACCACTGTTGCAGAACAAAGTGTGTGTTTGTTCATGCGTGTGTGCGTGTGCGTGTGCGTGTGCGTGTGCGTGTGCGTGTGCGTGTGCGTGTGTGTGTGTTTGTGTGTGTGTATGTGTGCATGCTGTGGTCATAGGTGCATCTTAAACAGAGCGGGTCCGCTGCCTCACCGCCTCAGAGAAAAGGGCAAAGCGGCATTTCCTTGCCGGCGGACGGCCACTTCGCCTGGCGTCGCTTTTAAGACCGAGCCTTTTGTCTGACCACAATGCGAGGGGGGGGTTCCAAAACAAGCCGTCGCTGTTTCAGGGGTCGGCCAATAAATAGTCCTCCGCTGAATGTCAAAGCACTCAGTGCCATTAGCCGTCTCATATTGTTGTCATGTTGTCCTTTAATTCCCCCTGCTTCTCCCCTCCTGTTTTACTGCGTCAGGAGCCGCTTTGTTTGTTTGTTTGTCTGTCCCTGTACTTTAAAGGAGCAGTTGGCATTTTAGTATCCCTTCCGTTTTTTATTTAGCCAATTGCGTTGGATTTCGTGCCTGCTTCCTTCCTCCGCGTCGTTCGCTTTTACACTCCCTGCCCTCGCAACGGTCTCTTCCGTGCGTCCATCTGCCTCTCTCCATCTGAAGGCTGTGGCAGTAGTGAATGACTGGACACTGTTGGATTGTCTCTTTGTGGATGTGTGTGTGTGTGTGAGTGGGTGTGTGTGTGTGCTGCTGGTGTTGCTGTATGGGTTTTCGTTGTCGTCGTGTTGTTGCTGTTGTTGCTTTTTTGTGGCTGTTGTTATTTTTGTTGTTGTTGTTGTTGTTGTTGCTCTTTGGGGCTGTTGTAATTTTTTGTTGTTGTTGTTGCTTTTTGTGGCTGTTGTTATTTTTGTTGTTGTTGTCGGTGATGGTCGAAGCGGCACCCATGTCTGTCTGTCTGAGGAGTGTATTTATAAACGGCGCCATTAAGAGGCACAATGGCTCCGGGGCTAAGTCAGTTAGGGCTGCAGGGGATTTGCTCTGGGCCCGCAGGCCTAAGCAGCTCTATTTGCGCCGCCTTACGTAAGCGGGTGGGGAAGGCCAGGATCAGATGGTCCGCTCGGGGCGTGTGGATCAGGCCAATTTGCATGCAGGAAGGAGGGCGTGGGTGGAGGTGGGTGGAGGTGGGTGGAGGTGGGCGGAGGTGGGCGGGGTCACTAATCACCGTGTCACCTGGATGGGAGAGTTCAGTGCCCTGCACCCGCTGCCCTGTTGGTGTCCAATGAACCAGCGGCTGGTCTTTGACTGACTGACTGACTGGCATAGTGCTGTCACATTCACATCACATAGCCCCACTGCCTAAAAGTATTAAAATGTGTCGCTCATATCTACGTAGATATTTGAAGAGCTTGTGTGCTATACTCTGTCCTTGCCTGTGCTGTATTGCTTTTCCTGTGGTGCAATAGTCTTTTTTTTTTTCTTGTGTTATTTTGCCCGAAGATAATTCAATGCTCAGAAAAAAGAAACAGAATTAGAGAAGAGAGTGTGGGTATCGTGTGTGTGAGCCCTGTCCTGCGAGATGGGGCCGTTCTGGACGCTGGGTTGCTGAGGTCAGGGCTGTGTGTGTGTGTGTGTGTGTGTGTGTGGCATGACTGCGGCGGGGCACTGAGTACATGTGATGCGTGCCGTGCGGATCGGCAGAGTTCCCAGAGTGCCCAGTGACGCAAGGACACCTCCTCAGAGACTCTCCAGCCGTGTGTGTGTGTTTGTGTGTGTGTGAGAGAGAGAGAGAGAGTGTGTGTGTGTGTGTGTGTGTGTGTGTGTGTGTGTGAGAGAGAGAGAGAGTGTGTGAGACTGAGAGAGAGAGAGAAAGTGAGAGAGAGAGATTGTGTGAGTGTGAGTGAAGGTACATGACTGTGGGACAGATGGGGTGAAATGACTGCCCCACTTTGCATTGGACTGCACTTTGGCTCAGGCCGATGCCTTGGTGTTGTGTGTGTGTGTGTGTGTGTGTGTGTGTGTGTGTGTGTGTGTGTGTGTGTGTGTGTGTGTGTGTGTGTGTGTGTGTGTGTGTGTGAGTGTGAGAGAGTTAGTAGAGAGAGTGTGTGTATATGGGAGAAGCAGATTCTGGGGTGCAGATAACACAACAGTGTATGCTCGGTGTTTGAACACGTCAGTCAGTGTCTGTGTCTGTGGGCGTGGACGTTTGGGGAGAGAAGCTCGTTGTGCAGTCTAGTGCACTGGGTATGCAAGTGAGTTAATGCGGTCTGGATGATATCGCCTTCAGTTCTCATGTGTCAGACAGCCAGGGTGAGATGGAGTTCAGCTCTGTGTGTATTTGGGTGTCTGTCTGGAAGTGTCTGTAGTATGCTGCAGATTTCGGTTTTAGTGTGTGTGTGTGTTTGTGTGTGTGTGTATGTGTGCCTCCCTCTGGCAAAGTGGTATTCTATATATAAATAATAAAAACACTGCTGGTTCATTCCGTGTCAAATCGGATAAGGTACACCATACCTTATTCGCTGTACAGAAGCTTGTTTTTTGTCTCCATTCATCAAACATTAGGCCCTTTGCACTGCAGGAACTTTTTGAAGTTTAGCCCAATTGGACTGCATGCAGCTGGAGATGATTTAGTTCCTCTAACCACTGTTCCTATAGCTATTTGAGCTCCTACTTTGGGATAGGGTCTTTTCCCTCTAGCATGTGAATCATGACTGATGTATGCCAACTTGGCAGCAGAAGCGCGAAATTAAAAAAATCAATCAATCAATTCTGCTTCTGTTTAAATTAGCTTAACATAGTACTAGTGTGTACTGTAAAGCTACTGTTTAACTTCTGGTGCATTTTTGTGGTCTTTGTGCTTTTACACTGCACAATGATCTAATCTAAAATATGAAAGATACTCTTTCTCTCCAAGACTTCCAATGAGGCTACAGTCACACATCTAAAATATGAAAGATACTCTTTCTCTCCAAGACTTCCAATGAGGCTACAATCACACACACACACACACACACACACACACACACACACACACACACACACACCTCTGTGGCGGACCGTGTACCCATGGCAGTGCTTTAGGCAAGCTGCAGCCACACCTGTAGGCCAGTGGAGCTCTCCATGGTGCTGAACACAGCCCTGGTCCCTGGGCCTGTGAGCTCCTTCCAGGGCTTGTGCTGGGAACACTGCTGCTCTCCCAGGGTGCTATCAGAGATGCCTGCCGTCCTCTGTGAAGGAACAGCAGCTGCTCAGGACACCACAAGGGTCACATTAGTATGAAGCCCTGATCAGTCAACGATACCCGTTTTGGGAAGACATCACGCTAGAAGTGACCTATCAAGCAGATATAACATTTAAATGTATTTATTTAGCAGCCACTTCTATCCAAAGCTGCTTACTGTACATACTGTATGTCAATTATATTACAAGGGCCATTCTCTCCACAGTAACACAGAGTTAAATGCCTCACTCAAGGGCACAACAGTGGAAGCCCAGCTTCTTAACCACTACGCCACTACCGCAAGCAAGAATGTTGCGGGGGGGGGGGGGGGGTGTTCATATTCTCATGAGGAGATTTGATAACTGAGAGTGCCGCTCCCTCCCGTGTCCTCAGGGTGCCTCTGAAGGTGGAGCAGGCGAACAACGCCCGCGACGCGCTGGCCAAGGCCGTGTACAGCCGCCTCTTCGACCACGTGGTGACGCGCGTCAACCAGTGCTTCCCCTTCGAATCCTCGGCCAACTTCATTGGGGTGCTGGACATCGCCGGTTTCGGTGAGATTGGCATTGCCACACGTGTATATATTTACTCACACACACACACACACACACACACACAGACATAATTGATTTGCACACTATGGTCTATACTCACTACTCACTAAAAGTCAGGGATGCTTAGCTTTCCGGTGAAATTTCAGGACGAACCTAAGATCCACTAAACCCTTACAGGTGAACCTAGATGTGACCCTCTCTAAGCTTTTAAAGGTGCATGTCCAACAGTCCAATGTTTCAGTACTTTCTGTACTGAACACACACACACACACACACACACACACACACACAAATGCATTATCCCAGAGTGCCTCTGTCACACCGTGGAATTTGAAATAGCCTCAATCGGTCAGTCCTAAAAAGGTCACTGACGGACTCTCAAGACTGCGATCCTCAATCTCGATTGTCCATTTCTGCCTTTTGTGCTGTCCTCCAGAGTACTTTGAGCACAACAGCTTTGAACAGTTCTGCATCAACTACTGCAATGAGAAGCTGCAGCAGTTCTTCAACGAGCGCATCTTAAAGGAGGTGAGTGCTTTGGAGGCCGACTGGGGAGCCCCTTTCACACCTGCTCTGGCTCCTCTCTTTCTCCCCAGTCTCTGTTCTGTCCATCTCTCTTTCCTTCCATCTCTCTTCATGTTTTTCAAACATTTTCCTGTCTGAGCTTCCTCTTTCTATACCCTTGCTCTCTATCACTCTCTCCATCTCTCTCTATCCATCTCTCCCACCTCTATTTCTCTCTCCATAAATCTCTTTCTCTTGCTCTCTCTCCCTCTCTCTATTTTTCTCTCTCTCTTTCTCTATCCATTTTTCTCTTGCTTTCTCTTGCTCCTTCCTTCTCTCCATCTCTCTTTCTCTCTGTCCATCTCTATCTCTTTCTCTTTCCATCCATCTATCTCTTTCTCACTCTCTCTCCCTCCCCCTCCTTCTCTCCATCTCTCTCTCTCTCTTCCCCCCCTCTCTCCATCTCTCTCTTTCTCTGGGTATGAGTGGGGACTCTGAACCACGTTAATATTTTGTCTCTTCCTCCTCTGCTGCTCTGTATGTTGTGCTCTGGAAAATGTGCTGAACTGCTTACTGAATAATAATGATAAAAAAGTGGAGAATTTGGAGATTATTTTTTCTACAGTCTGCACCACTTGGAAAAAAAATCTCATTGCTCTCTCAAAACTTTGGAGGGGACCTTTTTCTAAAAGCTTTCGCTGACTTTCCAGGCCCCTATCTGAGTCATGGCACTGGAGTCAAGTTGAATTGATGAGTTGAAAAGCTAACCAATTTGCTTTTGGCTTTGATTTGTTGCCCTCAGATATTTTCAAAACTTTTTGTTTGTTAATTGTGTGTGTGTGTGTGTGTGTGTGTGTGTGTGTGTGTGTGTGTGTGTGTGTGTGTGTGTGTGTGTGTGTGTGTGTGTGTGTGTGTGTGTGTGTGTGTGTGTGTGTGTGTGTGTGTGTGTGTGTGTGTGTGTGTGTGTGTGTGTGTGTGTGTGTGTGTGTGTGTGTGTGTGTGTGTGTGTGTGTTATTCCCCAGGAACAAGAGCTCTATCAGAAAGAAGGGCTAGGAGTGAACGAGGTCCACTATGTGGACAATCAGGACTGCATCGGTGTGTATATTCTCCTTCCCTCTCACTGCCTCTTTTACAGTATGATGTAGCGCTTCTCCTAATTACACACTCTGTGACGGCTTTGACTCAAATGAGGCTCACAGATGAGGGACTGAAGCATTTGAAAGGTCACCTGAATTGTTTTAGATAATTCATGGCATTTATACTATGCGACTATTTCTTTTATTGTCATTTAGTAAAAGCCTTTTTAAATATCTTGAATTATTTAACAAACTGGTCCTTCCATCTTGAGTACAGGGGCTGTAGTCATCCTGGCTCTGGCCCTTCTTAGGAAACCATTCAGACTTCTAAGACCATTAGAAGCACATTTTGACAAGTAAACCTCCCAAAGGCACTTCAGACACGGCATATCCGCATAGGTTTATCACTCATTGACTCAGTCTAGCATGGACGTGTTGGCATCTAGTGATGGATGAATTTACTATTTGGATTTTTTTTTTTTTGTCTTTTGAAATGCAGTGTTTGACATTTTAATTTCGATCTGGTGGTAGACTTCATCTTTTGACACACACACCCCCACACCTACACCCACACACACGCACACGCGCGCGCACACACACACACACACACACACACACACACACACACACACACACACACACACACACACACACACACACACACACACACACACACACACACCACCACCACCACCACCACCACCACCACCAACAACAACAACAACAGCATACGCTCACAGAGAAAGAGAGGCAAAGATAGAGAAGAAGATTAGTAAGTCAGTCTAGTAAATATGTGCGTAATTAACATTTCATTAGCACAATCTATTCTTCACTCCCCATTGTCTTCACACATTATTGTTTATCCCCAGATACGAGTGTGTGTGTGTGTGTGTGTGTGTGTGTGTGTGTAGTGTGTGTGTTTGCCTCGCACCTGATTACTACCTGCGCAAACAGTCGATCGTGCCTCAGCATCCAAACCCCCCTTAACACCAAGAGTGCAAACAGAGGGCCCAGACTGTGCCAGTCATGCACTGAGCCTGCTTAAACACACCTGCACATTGACACCCTAAACAGGGAGCGCAGAATGAGCCAGGGAAATGAGCAGAGATGGGAGAGAAAGATGTAGGAGAGGAACGCGAACAGACTTAATAAAACGCCATCATTTAAGAATGGAAGCGAGATATGGAGAAGGGAGTGTTCATGGAACCAAATAATGATACATTGAGTTTAGAGTCCTCATGCATTTTCCAGCGCAGCACACAGGCAGCGGCTATAATGAGTCCAGTGTGACGTGCAACACCACTGGCGTGCCAACGGACTGTTTAGATTTCCGCGCCGCCGCAGAGAAGTTGAGCGTGCACCTGACCTGAGTTGGCCAGCACCCTCTCCGCAAACTGCATCATTTGTAAGGTGTTTGGCAGCGGATGACATGCATGAACAAACAACGTGGAGGGGAATGTTATTTCCGGGGGGCAGAGGGAGCTGGCGGATCCCGAGCCTATTTAAACGGCCCTTTACAGCTGCACGCTCACTCTTTATGTATGAGGAGAATGTATTTCCCCCAGGACTTGAGACAAACATGCAGACGCACATACACAGTCTCTCTTCTCTTTCTCTCTCTCTCACAGACACACAGACACACACACTCATGCAAACGCATACACACACTTCCAGTCATTTGCATGTGTGCGCACATACCCGTACATGACTGTTTTTAAGATATTTGAGTTTGTGTGTGTGTGTGTGTGTGTGTTTGTGTGGCGTTTGAGATAAAAACCTGTATATGTGGTACATGGTTTTGAGATGTGTGTTTGTGTGTGTGTGTGTGTGTGTGTTTGGGTTTGGCGAGCATGACTTCCAGGCCGTAGGGCTGAATAATACTTCAGAGCCGTCTCCCGAAGCCTCGTGCCCATCCACACTTTTTTGCGAGCTTTTCAAACAGCCCATGTTTGCTCTAGTCATCAGAAAGCTGAGAGAGAGGGGGTGGGGGGTGGGGGGTGGGGGGGGGGGACCAAACAAACAGACAGAAAGAGAGAGACCGAGGGAAGACATGTTTCAGGGTTCCACCGAAGCAGTCATTTGGATAACAGCTTCTGCAGACACAATCCTGCTGGCATTGTCTGCCTGATTGAACTCTGTATGAAGAAAGTTCCGGCCCAGCGAGTCAAGGTGGAGGTGGTTACTGATCTTCACTCCCGCTAATGAAACTCTAGTGTGTCGTCTATTTTTGGACACCATGCCACTTTTGCTCTCTCCAACTTTTTTTGTCACCAGCAAAAATGGCCTAAATTCAGGTTTTTTTTCTTCTTTTTTCCCCCCCATGTCCCCAATCATGTTCTCGATACCTTGCTCGCTTGCTCTTAAAGGGGGGGTGTGAGGGGATAACATTATCACGGTTCAAGGGCAGACACTCATTACTATTTTATTGTCATTTTGGTTGTGTGTCAGCCCGACTCCTACTGTTGTGAAAGACAATTCTCCCACTCCTAATGAGATATCTGCACAGGCTGCAGAGCTGCGCTGGGCATTCCACACGCAGCTGCCATAATGAAAGACTTTCACTAATGGATACGCTTCTTGTGTTAGGGAGGCAGCCAAGGGGCCTGTGTGTGCGCGTGGTAAAACCAAAGTGTGTGTGTGTGTGTGTGTGTGTGTGTGTGTGTGTGTGTGTGTGTGTATGGGGTAAAGTGACAAGTGTATGTATGTGTGTAGCAGATGCTAATTTATTGAGTCTCCTGGATTTGTGTGTGTGTGTGTGTGTGTTCCTGTTTTGTATTTTAATGTGTGTGTTTACATGTGTTTTGTTTAGACCTTGTGGAGGCCAAGTTGGTTGGCATTCTGGACATTCTGGATGAAGAGAACCGTCTACCTCAACCCAGCGACCAGCACTTTGCGGAGATGGTGCACAGCAAGCACAAGAACCACTTCCGTCTGACCGTAAGAGCCTTCACCCATCACTGTCTTCACTGTCCCCTGAACCTCCACCCATCACTGTCTTCACTGTCCCCTGAACCTCCACCCATCACTTTCTTCACTGTCCCCTGAACCTCCACCCATCACTTTCTTCACTGTCCCCTGAACCTATTACTGTCTTCACTGTCTCCTGAACCCATCACTGTCTTCACTGTCTCCATACAGTACATAAACATTGTGTGGATCTGCCTACTGTTGTAAATGTGAAAGCAGGACTTGCTTGAACAGTAGTTCTAAAGACCTTTACCAATAGGGGCTGGTGCCTGTTCATTTTTCACTGGTGCCTGTTCAAGTTGAGATGCATACAGACTTGCCGACAAACTTTTGTTTTTATAGTGTTTTACATTTTGTGATGTACTTTATACATTGTTCAGTGTTCAAAATGAAGGGAAAACTTCAGTCACACAATTACTCAGTATTTTACAATACTGTTTTGTTTGTGTCAGTTGTTTAAACTGTTATGAGGCGATCG